>NC_142942.1:48654802-48657302 GCF_046866305.1 Octopus bimaculoides
TAAACGTAGTTAGACTACCCTGATGTTTGTTTAAAAAAGAGAGATCATGACTGTGATAAAATAAAGGAAAGCAATATTTACTAAACAACTGTGCGCTATTATACTGTACAAAGAAATAATTAGACATGAAATATCATTAAAAATTATTAGAATTGGGAATCAAATGTGGAAATATTATCAAAAGGCTATCAAGTGCTAGTATATGTAAATGCTTATGTATATTCATAAACACATACACACACACATATACACGCATATATATATGCTTATATATGTATGGTAATATAGATATACAAACTTCTGTACTCACACAAATATACATACATAATGTATATATACACTCACACACTCACGCACACGTCCACACACACACACATGGACAGAAACGCACGCACATATGTGTGTATGTATATGCTACTCGCTATTATAGAGTGCAAAATCAAATAATGAGTATTGAAAGGAAATTATTGTTAAATTATCTACTACATCACAACATTTCTATATCAAATTACGAAGTTGCGCCACCTGGTGTGTAACATTGAGGTGTTCTATAACACTCGGCGTTATGTGGGGAGCTTTCCCGGGCGCTGTTCCGCAGTCAGTTCTGTCCATAAACAAAGCATAGAAACTATGTATGTTCGACCGATAATGTCGACATTATACTACAGCACATCAGCAAATAGACTTCACACGATTTGCATATAAGTCACAGACCAGCGATTCAATTCGTTTCAAGATGATCTGAGCACCTGGTATTGGTAGGTCACAATAAGGGCAATGACTACCATTCTCGGTGATTCCGCGGCAAGTTGTCTCAACTGGACTATCACGTTCATGTGACATTTAACACACGGTGCCGTGTGCGAAGGTTCCCCGCTCTACCTCGCAGTAAATTTAGCATATAAACAAAACGCATAGACAATATACGTGTAAGCGATCTGATAATGTATCTATCTATCTATCTATCTATCTATCTATCTATCTATCTATCTATATATATATATATAATAATATTATTAGGGACAAAATCCAAAATTACAGGTAAAAAACTCAATTAAAATCAATTTATAAAAAAATTAAAATTAAATTGAACCTTATAGATAAAGTATATATAAAATATATATAGTTTTAGGGAAAATAACCAATTTTCAAGAACTCATCGATGAAAATCCACTATCACATATAGAAAAATTAATAATTAAAAGCACAATAAATATAAAGTAAAGTAAATATCATAAGATAAATATAATAAAAAGATTACACGTGTTTCATAACCAATTTTCAAATAGAAAAGCAATTTAAATCGATTAAAATCAATTGAAATTATCGAAAATAAGTTCTATTCAAAAATATAGCTACTCGTCAGATCGATGAGTTCTTGAAAATTGGTTATTTTCCCTAAAACTATATATATATATATATATATATATATATATATATATATATATATATATATATATATATATATATATATATATATAAAGTGTAGTATATTGCCACTTAAGTGTGGCTGACCCCTAGGGGTGGATGTTACTGTTGCTTTTAGCCCCAGGAGGACATCTCCTCCAGCTGGCTTATCGACACACGACTGTGTCCTGTTTGCCAAGGGAAGTTATCCCTCTCACCATGATCTGTAGCACGAACGGATCCGGATTTCAGGGTTATTTCCCTTCGTCGGCGTTCGATAGCCACTGACCTTGGTGAGAGAGACAAAATCCTGGCAATCTTATATCTACTTTTCCAGTGAAATTCTTCACTGATATCGAAAAGGTGAAAACAAGCAATGTTAATTCTCTAAATGAAATATTAACAGTAACTGCACGATAAAGTGTAGTATATTGCCACTTAAGTGTGGTTGACCCCTAGGGGTGGATGTAACTGTTGCTTTTAGCCCCAGGAGGACATCTCCTCCAGCTGGCTTATCGACACACGACTGTGTCCTGTTTGCCAAGGGAAGTTATCCCTCTCACCATGATCTGTAGCACGAACGGATCCGGATTTCAGGGTTATTTCCCTTCGTCGGCGTTCGATAGCCACTGACCTTAGTGAGAGAGACAAAATCCTGGCAATCTTATATCTACTTTTCCAGTGAAATTCTTCACTGATATCGAAAAGGTGAAAACAAGCAATGTTAATTCTCTAAATGAAGTATTAACAGTAATTGCACGATAAAGTGTAGTATATTGCCACTTAAGTGGCAATATACTACACTTTATCGTGCAGTTACTGTTAATACTTCATTTAGAGAATTAACATTGCTTATATATATATATATATATATATATATATATATATATATATATATATATATATATATATATATATATATATATATATATATATATATATATATATATATACATATATATATGTCCATTTGTCATGAATTGTGATGTCGGTAGTAGTGTAAGTGTTGCTGTAGTTTGGACTGTAGTTTCATAATGGTCAACGCATGTATTTCCATTGCGCCATCTTTACAACTGTTGGATGTTTTAAACGG
>NC_142942.1:48672302-48682302 GCF_046866305.1 Octopus bimaculoides
TCCACCGAAATCGACTTTATCTCTTATCATTCACCAAAACTAGTGACTTAGTGCCAAAATCTTAAACCAGTATTTATTGTAAGCTAGAGAGGATCATGGATTGTATATAGACTCTACTTAAATTAATACAGTCAGAATTATGAGCTTCTTGTCGTTTCTGAATAGCATTTTCAACACAGCAATTTCACATTATCGTTTGTATTGTACTCACTTGAATGTAATTTTAGAGATATATTAAAAAAAAACGCTGTCTGTTTTATACTTCTAGCTAATATTAGAACATATATTAGAACATATATGGATGTTCTCAGCCATACTTGCCTCTTCTGATATATGCATATGCATACTTCCTTTCTCTCTTTCTTCTCCTCTCTCATTTATATATATATATATATATAATATATATATATAATATATATATATATATATATATATATATATATATATATATATATATATATATATATATATATATGTATATATATATATATATGTGTGTATATATATGTATATATGTATGTATATATATATATATATATATATATATATATATATATATATATATATATATATATATATATATATATACATATATACATACACTCACACACAGACACACATATATATATATATATATGTATATATATATATATATATATATATATATATATATATATATATATATATATATATATATATATTGGAGCTAATTCACGGCAGCTTTCGTCCTAATTTTGGGACTGCCATGTTGGCTTGGCGATAACTATTAATTTCCAGTACCGCTGCCGTAGTCTCCTTTAGAGAGACTTAGAAATATTAATAACTCTATTTCTGAAAACCAGTGGATAGATTCCACTGAAATTAGATAAATAACCATCGAGCAGATAGTCAGCAGCGCCGCCTGGCTAAGGCTTGGCTACTCTGCATTGACAAGGGGCAACACCCTGAAACTAGTCTAGTCTGCAGATGCCAAACCAGCAGGGGGACACTGCTGACCTCCCCTGTTCGAAGGTTATAAAGGACACAGGTTTCGTGTGTCACATAGCTAGCTAGAGGCGATGGCTTCTTGGAGCTAATTCACGGCAGCTTTCGTCCTAATTTTGGGACTGCCATGTTGGCTTGGCGATAACTATTAATTTCCAGTACCGCTGCCGTAGTCTCCTTTAGAGAGACTTAGAAATATTAATAAATATATATATATATATATATATATATATATATATATATATATATATATATATATATATATATATATATATATATATATATGTATGTATGTATGTATGTATATATAGATGTGGCGGGGGGTATATAAGCACATCAATGTGCAACAAGGTGGAAAAAAGACTACTCAAATACCAGAGGTAGAGTTATATGCTTTATTTAAAAGCAGCAGAAACATAGCAAAAAGCTGTTACTCGGAGTTTCACGTTCCCGTTCATTGGACAGTTTTGTTAGAAATTTCTAACAAAACTGTCCGATGAACGGGAACGTGAAACACCGAGTAACTGTGTTTTTTTTGGTTATATTTCTGATGCTTTTAAATAAAGTATATGTATATATATATATATATATATATATATATATATATATATATATAAAAATATACGTACGAACCCTCACACATACACTCACTTATGCACAAACACACACATGCACATACACGCTTACATATATGCACACATACGTAAATATGTATGTCCAAGTGGTTCGAGCACTGAGCTAACGGACATGAGAGCGCGGGTTCGATTCCTGGACAAAGCATCGGAGAATTTTCATGAGCAACGCTATTCATCTTACGTGGCTGCAGTTTACTCTAATGAAAGTCATGATTAGTCGAGTGTTGGTCTCACCCCTCTCTCTCCCTCTCTCTCCCTCTCCCTCTCTCTCTCTCTCTTCCTCTAGCTCTCACATCCTTACTGCTCCGTTGGCTCAAGGGTTATAGTGTGTGTTTTTCTGACCACGACTACACAGGCACCTAAGGAGATTGGTGAAAGCGCGGTACAAACTATTAAAGGAAACCTGCTTGCAAGTGACGGATAAGCTTTGCATAAGTTTATGCTTTCGTAGTCATACGTACATGTATACACATGCACACACATACATGTATATATACATGTTCATATGATTTAAGGTAACTGGAAAGATGTATCGATATATCGAACTATGTCTTCGAATTTTCGTCTGATTCTGTATCAGTACAGATGTTAATATATTCTTATCATGGCGCATACTTTTCTCTCCGTCTCCAGTACCCTATATCTTTCTCAACACACAATTACACGAACGAACACATACGCACACATACACACACATACACACACAGAGTTACGTATATATACATATAGTCATGTATTCCTATTCGGATATCTCTATACCTACATTGTCCTGCTAACTCACAGAAATATAAATCTGAGTACGTTTGCAGCTGTATATATATATATATATATATATATATATATATATATATATACACGCACATACGCACGCATATATATACATATATACATATATACATAAAAACACACACATATAATGTGTCTATGTAGCGATGTATATTTGTGCGTATATATGTATGTCTACATATATTTATGCAATAATATATACATTGAATCTAATCAAATCTAAAATAATCTAATATATTTATCTAGGATGTACCTGCGTATATAAATGCCATCAAACATTTACATATGTATAAACAAGTGGATACGTCTGTACGAGTGTTTCTGTGTCTATGTATTTTGTATTATTATACAGTTGTACACACTGGGACAAATGGAACGTTCGTATTCATTTAGTTTAATAGAAATCAACATTGCCTTTATTTATTCTTAAAAGCTATTTCAAGACCATGTTCTACTACAATATACATTTTATTCTTATAAGACATAGTTAGAAACACACTTGGCAAAATGACTATCACTACTACTCATAAATTGAACTCACACACACGTGTGTGTGTACATACGAGGACATTATAATATATACATATATACGTGTGCATATCGTATTTACATACTAGAAATGTTTAATCTCAATAGAAAATATATTTTGACATCATATGTCCATTCTTGTTTGGACTAAGATCTGTTATTATTTAGAGGAGGAGAGGAAGGACGACGAAGTCGAAACCAAAACCGAAAAAGAAGAAAAAGAAAGAATCGCAAACTCAGCAACAAATAAAAACAGTAAAGCAAGAATACGAACCAAAATATAGAGAATAACAACAGAAGAAAAAGAAAATAATAATAATAATAATAATAATAATAATAATAATAATAATAATAATAATAATAATAATAATAACAAAATATCACGAAATGAATAAAATAAAATAAGATACTATAAAATATAAAAATAGACAGAGCTATTATTTCAACACAAGATGGCGTCGATGGAAACATAAACGAAACGTATAGTATAGCAGAGAAGGGGGAAAAAAGTAAAAACGGAACGTTAAAAACAAAATGGCCGCAAGTGGAGAGATTCATCAGTTTCTATGAATTTTGACAAATGTAACGAAGACGGCAGAACACAATTATTTTCACGTCAACAGCAATAAGATTAAGTTTCGTATATTCATGAATATTACTTAATGTGATGAACGAAAAAGCGTATATTTAAAACAGCATAATACCAGCGAAAACTAATACCATTCGATGAACGAAGCGGGAATTTTAGGAGGGACTCAATTTCGAGTTTATTTCTCATTCATTTTCATATTCATATCGTCACATATTTAATTTCAAATTGGCCGTCACTGGTTCATGCTAGGGCCGCTTGCAACGTGAATAATTCTGACATCCGTAAAAACGCTTTTGATAACGATTAAAGCGTGAGCATGCTATATATAATTTTTTTGTTTGCTAGTTTTCATTTGCGTTATGCCGTGTATTTTTTCTCTATCTTTCGCCATATTTGCTGGTTTTTGCTTTTAGCCTTCACAAATTTTATGCTTAATACTTGCGTGTGGATGCATGTATGCAGACACACACACACACACACACACACACACACACACACACACACACATACACACACACACACACACATACACACACATATATATATGCATATATATATATATTTATATATATACGTATGTATGTGTCTACACATGTGTATATATATATGCATACTATATTGTATGTTTATATATACATACATAAAAGCATACATACACACATATCGTATATATATATATATATATATATATATATATATATGGTGAGAGAGAGACACACACACAGAGACAAAGAGGGTAGAGAGAGAGAGGGGAACATATGCGTGTGTATGTGCGTGTGCCATGGTACATGCCTATGCACGAATACATGTGTGTCTGCGAATTTAGATATGAAAAGCTACAATTTCGAGTAATCTGTGTGGTCTGTGTATGTGTTTATATGTACAAGCACGTGCAGATGTGTTAAGGGTTCGAAGAAGGAGCGGAAGGAACTGTGATGTTATTTATATTTAATTAATTTAGCATTTACTTGCAAAGTCAATAAAATTTGAAATGTCACTTTTTGTTTTTACTGTTGCTAGGAAATAGTGTGCGTTTCACACATGCCCATATATACACGCACAATCAAATGCTGACGCAGAGGCAGATGGAATTAAACACGATGACTTGAAAGAAAAGACAAGGCGGCGAGTTGGCAGAAACGTTACCACACCGGGCGAAATGCTTAGCGGTATTTCGTCTGCCGCTACGTTCTGAGTTCAAATTTCATCCTTTCGGAGTCGATTAAACAGGTACCACTTACGCACTGGGGTTGATATAATCGACTTAATCCGTTTCTCTTTCCTTGTTTGTCCCCTCTGTGTGTAGCCCCTAATGGGCAGTAAAGAAATAAGAAAAGACAAAAAGAGAGTACCTGCGGAGAGTGAGAAAAATATTGGTTTCAAAGCTGAATGCCAGAAACATAATTTCGGCAATAAACTTGCGCGCAGTAGCAGTAGTGCGGCATGATTCTACAATCGTGAAGTGGACAGAGAAGGAGATGGAAAGGAAATCAAGAACAGGTGCTAGCGCATAACATACCAGATCTAGTGGTGGTGGACAAGGTGCACCACATACGCCATACGGTTGATGTTGCGTGCCCCACGAATAGTCGAGAAGGAAGGCGAAAAGATAGATAACTGCATCCCCCTTAAGTACGAAATAGCCCGGCTATGGAAACTGAAGAAGGTGAAGATAGTGCCAATTATTGTTGGTTCCTTGGGGACAGTATCAGAAGGCATCAAGAGGAATATAAAGGAAATCGGAATAGAGTGCCCGGTAGAACTGTTACAAAAGGTTTGCCTCCTTAGCACGGCCAGAATAATCAGGAAAGTGTTAGATAGCTGAAAACAGCGAAAAGCATGGTACCATAGGCTGCAGGTAGCAAGCCCACTACGCAAGTAAGACTCCAGGAGCTCCAACAAATCCTGTGTTAAAGAGAAATAATAATAATAATAATAATAATAATAATAATAATAATAATAATAATAGTAATAATTGCTATTGGAAGCACAAGGCCTGAAATTTGGTGGGGAGGGGATCAGCATTTCGTCCGTGGTGGTAACGATCCTGCCAGCTCGCTATCTTAATAATAATAATAATAATTATAATAATAATAATAATAATAATAATAATAATAATAATAATAGTTTCAAATCAAATTTGCTACAAGGGCAGCCATTTTTTAGGTGGGAGGATGAGTCGATTACACCGATTCCAGTATTGAATTGGTACTTATTTTATCGACCTCGAAAGGAGGAAAGGTAACTTCGACCTCGGCGGAATTTGAACTCAGAACGTAACGACGGGTGAAATGCCGCTAAGCATTTCGTACGGCGTGCTAATGATTCTGCCATCTCGCCGGCTTATTGATGATGATGATGATAATGATAATAATAATAATAATAATAATAATAATAATAATAATAATAATAATAATAATAATAATAATAATAATAGATTTTCTTTAGTTCGTGTCACGGTAGTGTTTGGAAAGCATTGTACGAAGATTAAAGAACAGTATAAATGGGCCGAACGTAATCTTTTCTGGTGAGAACATAAAGATAAAAATAATAAGAATAATTAATAAATACAAACAAACAAAGACGCAATATAGACATTGAACGAAGAAATAATAAGTGAAGACTATTCAATTATGAAGATTGGCAGAAGAATTCCAAGATTGAAAGTCAGGGAAAATAGATTATATAGATATTTGTAATGGTCGTTCTGACTCTAAAACTATCTGATAGAAATGAAGTAGCGAAAGAAAGGTAATAAAAAAAAAGAGAATAAGTAAATAACGAATAACGAAGAGCAGAAAAACGAAAAACGAAACTGCGAAAATAATAGTTTGTTCTCTAATGAAAATTATGGGAAAATAATTAGGGAAAGGTAAAATAAAGAAATATAGGCAAAAAAATAATAATGAAATAATAAATGAAAATATATACTGTTAGAGATGTACAGGAAAAGAAAATTGTTTTGAATGAGACGAAATAAATAAGGATGTAATGAATGAAAGAAAGGAGAATGATAGAAGGAGAGATGAAGGAAAAGAATGAAAGGGAATAGGATGTCACTAATATGTTAATAATTATTTCGGAAAGGAAAGGATAAATTAAGATGACAGGAAGAAAGAAAGGAAGAAAAATGGAAAGGAATAAAAGTCGGATAAGAAGCATAAAAGAAAGACAGAGAGAATTATTTGTATGTATGTATATTTGTATGTATGTATGTATATATGATGTATATACATACATAGATATGTATATATATATATATATATATATATATATATATATATATATATACAGAGAGAGAGAGAGAGAGAGAGAGAGAGAGAGAGAGAAAGAGATAGATAGATAGATAGATAGATAGATAGACAGATAGACAGATAGATAGCCAGGCAGACAAACAGAAACACACACACACACACACACACACACACATATATAGATAGATAGATAGCCTCATAGTTCCGGGTTCAGCCTTACTGCGTAATACTTTGGACAAGTGTCTTCTACTATAGTCTCGGGCCAACCAAAGCCTTGTGAGTGTATTTGCTAGACGGAAACTGAAAGAAGCCCGTCGTATATGTTTATGCGTGTGTGTTTTTGTGTCTGCTTGTCCCACCACCATCGCTTGACAACCGATGTTAGTATGTTTATGTCCCTGCAAACTAGCAGTTCGACAAAATAGAGCTATAGAATAAGTGCTAGGCTAACAAAGAATAAGTCCTGGAATCAATTTCTTCGAAAAAACAACCCTTAACGTTGTGCTTCACCCAGTGGGCTGCGGCCAAACTGGGGCACTGTTTCAAATCGGTTTCAGTGTTTCTGTCAATCAAGTACTAATCGGATCAAATATCTATCTATCTATCTATCTATCTATCTATCTATCTATCTATCTATCTATCCATCAATCTAGCTAGCTAGCTAACCATTATTTACGGCCCACTGTTGTAAAGTAGACATCCGTCAATATAAACATCATCTCAAACACACACACACGCACCTATAGTTTATGCACGTGTACGTATGCCTATACTTACGCACATATGCATATTTTGGACATCAATTCATCGGATATGCAGGGAGTCCATAATGTAGATAAAGGGAAAGGAAGTTGAACTGGAGAATGCGAGTCAGAATAGAAGCACGTCTGAGGTTTCATGACCTAAACATATCTGACCGGAAGTTGGAGAGCGCAAACGTGATTTCCGAAGGCAGAACAGTGCATAAATGATTTGTGTGTATGTTCTTGTGTGCGTGCATGTGTTTGTGTGTGTGTGTTTGTGTGTGTTTGCGCATGTGTGTGTGTGTATGAGTGTGTGTGAGTGCACGTGCCACTGTGTGTTTACGTCTGTATGTGTATGTGCTTGTGTGTGTTTGTATGCGTGTGTGTGTGTGTGTGTGTCTAAGTTCACGTGTCACTGTATATAGGTGTCTTCCTTCGTCTTCCTTCTTCTTCTTCTTCTTCTTCTTCTTCTTTTTCTTCTTCTTCTTCTTCTTCTTCTTCTTCTTCTTCTTCTTCGTTTTCTTCTTTATATATTATATTTCTTGACTATTTCGCCACAAAATAAATTTAAGGATCATGGTACTTTTATGCTCGTCATCATCTTTGCCTTCCATATCATCGCCATCGTCGTCATCGTCGTCATCGTCATCATCATCATCATCATCATCATCATCATCATCATCAGCATCAACATCATTACCATCATAACCACCGCAATCGCCACCAACAGCACCACCGCCACCACCATCGTCCTTATATCCACTAACATCAACACAACCCCGAACACACTTAAATTTACCGCAATCTCCACCACCACCGCCGCCACCACCTCCACAACAACAACAACAATCACAACCACAACCACCATCACAAGCACCACCATTCTAATTATCAATACCATCCACCAACAATACAACCACCGTGAACATTACCATCGCAAACATCATCATAAGCTGCAACATCAATACCATCATTAGTACCACCACCACAACCAGCCCTACCAACACCACTACCACCATCATACCTCTTCACCTGCTCTTTCTCCTCCTCATCATCATCATCACCATCATCGTCGCCGTCGTCGGCGTCATCATCACTATCAACGCAGGCCATACAAGTAACAGTGACGATTTGCGATATATCCCGACAGGCAACACTAAAAATGTCTCCGCTGTCTTACATTAATAATTCATACGAGAAAATTAGTTTCTTCTGAAAACAAAACTTTCATTTCTTACCCACTAACACAGATAATTATATCTATCTATCTATCTATCTATCTATCTATCTATCTATCTATCTATCTATCTATCTATCTATCTATCTATCTATCTACCTACCTATGTTGGTAGGTAGGTAGGTAGGTATGTATATATATATATATATATATATCTTCTTTTATTCTTTTACTTTTTTACTTGTTTCAGTCATTTGTCTGCGGCCATGCTGGAGCACCACCTTTTTTTAGTCGAGCAAATCGACCCAGGTCTTATTCTTTGTAAGCCTAGTACTTATCCTATCGGTCTCTTTCTGCCGAATCGCTAAGTTGCCGAGACGTAAACACACCAACATCGCATGTCAAGTGATGTTGGGGGGACAAACACAGACACACACACACACACACACACACACACACACACATATATATACATATATATATACATATATATATATACGACAGACTTCTTTTAGTTTCTGTCTACCAAATCCACTCACAAGACTTTGGTCGGCCCGAGGCTATAGTAGAAGACACATTCCTAAGGTGTCACGCAGTGGGACGGATATATATATATATATATATATATATATATATATATATATATATATATATATATATATATATAAATTATCCAAAACAAACTTAAATCTAAGCATTTTAAAAGCTATTTTTATTTTTCCAACACAATTTTTAATATATCGCTATGTAGAGAGTAAGTCAACTATACACATATGTATATTTATATATACAATCTTAAATTGATTTGGCAGTATATATGTGTGTGTGTGACTATATATATATATTTATATATATATATATATATATATATATATATATATATATATAGAGAGAGAGAGAGAGAGAGGCTTCTCTTAGTTTTCATCTCACGTGGCCTTGGTCGACTCCACGCTGTAATAGAAGACACCTGCCCAAGGTTGCAAGTAGTGAAACTGAACCTGGAGCCATCTTGTTGGGAACAAGCTTCTCACCAAACAGTGATATCAGCACCGTTATATGTATGTATGTGTGTGTGTGTGTGTGTGTGTGTATGTGTGTATACACAATACATACTTGTGTGTCTGACTTACAGCATTTTTTAGTATGTAGACATGTATCTCTTCGTCTGAATTTGATTGTAAAGTAGGTAATTAAGTAATTAAGTAATTAAGTATGCACGCATATATGCATGTATGTGATTTATGCATTTGTGTAGACATTCATGTATATATGTAAAAAAATGTATGTATGTGTATGCAAAT
>NC_142942.1:48687302-48692302 GCF_046866305.1 Octopus bimaculoides
TAGTTGTATAACTGTAAACTTACTTTTGGGCCACCCTGTATATGTTGACAATATTAATGATAAGGACTATTCCGAAGTAGCCATATCATTACCTGTTTTAGATCAACACATGCTTCAATTGCATCGATTACATATATACAACACACACACACACACACACACACACACACACACACACACACACACACACACACACACACACACACACACACACACACATATATCTATATATGTATATATAAACGACGGGCTTCTTTCAATTTCCCTCTACCAAATCCACTACTATAGCCCGAGGCTATTGTAGAAGACACTTGCCCACACTTGCCCAAGGTACCACGCATTGGTACTGAACCCGGAGTTATGTGGTTCGTAAGCAAGCTAGTTACCACACAGCCACTGTATAAGTCTATATATATATATATATATATATATATATATATATATATATATATATATATATATATATATGCATATGTATATATATATGTATATATGTGTATATAGGTGAATGCTTGGATCCGTGTAATTACATATATATATATGTGTGTGTGTGTGTGTGGGTATGTATACCTCTGCTGTGTATGTATTTGTGGTTGTATGTGTGTGTGTATGTGTGTGTATATATGATCGCACACTAAGGGTATGCATATAAGCAATAGTAGGCCTTCCTGCGTTGATCGCTGCGTACACACAGATATGTACAAATTTAAGCCTCTGCAAACAATACGCAAGAAAGTAACGTGTGTTTGTTGTTGTCGATCGCTGCGAATTGTCGGGTAGCTTCAGGGTATTACCCATTGAGTTAATATTTCAGTTCGTTGCTCCCATAATTCCATTGTTCACAGTGTCATTGTTAGTGCAATAAGATGGCGGTCAGGTGTTTCACTTCATGAAATTGCTCGAGGTTATAACAATGGCCGCCATTTATAGCAAACGCCTCTTACCATTCTTTTAATTCACTAGATAGGAGTCAATCTTATACAACTTCTGTACTGCCCCACATATATATAAGTATGGTTACATGTATGTAGTAGGCTGGAGTGTGTATAGTATATGTGTACATGTGTATGTGTGTGTGTGTATATAGACAAAGCCCAGACGTATATAATATTTCTACATTTACTTATTTTAATGTATGATCATCCATGCACATAAATAAGCGTATATATATGTGTATATATTTATACATGTGTATATATATATATATATATATATATATATATATATATATATATATATATATATATATATATATATATATATATATATATATATATATATATATATATATATGTACATACAGATTTATGAATGCACATATACATGCATGTATATTTATGTATATACATGTGCATGTAGATACATGTGTATATATGCATGTACACACGCACATATACACACGCAGACACACGCAGGCACACAGAGACAGGTATGTAATTGATTACTTAATAAAAGTACAGACACACACATACACACATACACACATACACATACATACATATATATATATATATACTCGTCATGCATAGAAAAAGCTGAGGCAACACCGAGCAGCAGTTGAACAATATTGGGTTAGCAGACGACGGGGTGAGCCGAATGGGAACAATGATAAGAGGGATATAGCTATGATATGGCGGAATATGCTGGGCCAAATGAAACGAACCAGACGACTTGAGAACCATGACTATGAAGACCACGACGACTAAGTCTTCTTCAACCATGACCACCACAATGGAGATTGTCACCACTGCAACTAGAACCACCGCCAGTACTACCATCATCCATCACCCTTACCAGCATCGTTCCCACCAACACCACCTCACCCCACCATCACCAGGCCAAGCATCACCATGACCTCCACAAGCGAACCACTACCACCACCACCACCACCAACGCCACCACCAACGCCACGATGACCTGCATCTCTGTTATTAATCACATGTACATCCACCCATGCAGCTACCATTTTAAACTATCACCACCACCGCCGCCGCCACCACCGCCACCACCACCACCAACAACAACAACAACAACAACAACGACATCGAGACGACAACAACATTATCATCGTCAGTATTAAACAACTATGTTACATGAATTTCTACTACGAAACCAACAGACTCATCAGCACTCCTTCCGGGACCATCACCCCCTAACGAGAACAATAACAACAACAACAGCAGCGGCAACAATGATAATGATGATGATGATTATTATGACGACGACGATGATGATGATGATGATGATGATGGTGGTGGTGATGATGATGATGATGATGATGATAAAACAACAATAACCGAAACAAACCAAGAATTATAACAAACGAGAATAAGACAAAACAACAAACAGCAACTACTACTACTACTACTACTACTACCTCTATTACTACTACTACTAATATTACTACTACTACTACTGCAATACAAAAAACGACGGTAACCACGACAACAAGAACACCCACCTCCATCAACATTACCATCAGCAATAACAATGAGAATAATAATAATAATAATAATAATAATAATAATAATAATAATAATAATAATGATAATAATAATAATAATGATAATAATAATGATAATAATAATAGTAATAATAATAATAATAGTAATAATAATAAAAATAATAATAATAATAATAATAATAATAATAATAATAATAATAATAATAATAATAATAATGATAATAATAATAATAATAATAATAACAAAAGGAAAATTACAACAACATAACGAGCAACAACAGACCGCAAATGCAGCCGCCATTTTGTTTGGAACATGACGGAGATAATGGCTGCTCTAAGACGAATGGCGGTTCTATGGGAAACCACATTGACCACAACAAACATTAGCGAAAAAAACATGTATGGATTTAAAAAAAAAAAATAAACAAATAAAATATAATGTTCTCCCCGCAATCCATTCGCACGCACACAAAAAAAAAAGAAAAACATCTGAACAAACAGAGCACGAACTGTTCCCCTTCCCTTAGAAATGAATAAAAAAAAATACGTAAATAAAAAAAGAATGAAAGGAAAGAAAAAAATGAATAAAGAGAGTAAGAAGAGGAGGAGGAGGTGGAGGAGAAGAAGGAGAAGAAGAAGAAGAAGAAGAAGAAGATGAAGAAGAAGAAGAAGAAGAAGAAGAAGAAGAAGAAGAAGAAGAAGAAGAAGAAGGAAGCGAAAAATACAAAAAGAAAAAAGATGAGATGGAGAGAAATATTAAGAGGAAGTAGAGACGAAAAGAAATATATATATATATATATATATATATATATATATATATATAATATATGTATAGCGATGATGATGATGATATTGATGATGATGATTATGATGATGATGACGACTACGACTATGATGACGATGATGATGATGACGACTATGATGATAATGATGATGATGATGGTGATGATGGTGATGATGACGACGATGTTGATGATGATGATGTTGATGATGACGACGATGATGGTGACGATGATGATGACGACGACGACGATGCTGATGATGATTATAAGGATGATGATGATGACGACGACGATGGTGATGATGATGATGATAATGATGATGATGATGATGATGGTGGTGGTGTTGGTGTTGGTGGTGGTTGTGTATTCCCCAGAGATAGAAATGATACATAACAATGTACAACCAATCTTCAACAAACAGCGGATCATTGAGCGAGCTGTTTGCTCCTTTACTTTGGCGGAGGATGGCGGAAGATGGCGGAGGATGGCGGAGGATGGCATAGGATGGCGGAGGATGGCAGAAGATGGCGGAAGATGGCGGAGGATGGCGGAAGATGGTGGAAGGGCTAGGTCTAGTGTTGTGCAGGGCTGGCAGTGGTGATGTTGTTGGTGTTGTTGTTGTTGGTAGTGTTGTTGGTGGTGGTGTTGGGGTCGTTGTGTCGGGGTCAGAGTTTGGGCGATGGTAGGGGCCGAGGATGGTTGCCGTTCTTGTGGTGCTGCTGTTGTCCGTGGTTGTTTGTTTTTCTTTTTTATATTTGTGTTTCTCATGGCTACTGTTGTTGTTCCACTTGGTAAAGGTAGTAGCAGCGGCGGTGGTGATGGTGGCGGCGGTGGTTGTGGTGGTGGTGGTAGCGGCGGTGGTGATGAACTTGTAGTTGTCAGTGGTGGTGATGGTAGTAGTGGTGGTGGCAGTGGTGGTGGCCTTGTTGGTGATAATGGTGATAGTAACAGTGGTGATGGTGGAGGTGGTGGTGATGGCGATGATTTTGATGTTGATGGTGGTGGAGACCTTGGTTTTGTTTTTGTTGTTAGTGGTAACCCTGGTGGTGGTGGTAGTGGTGGTGGTGATGGTGGTGTTGGTGGTGGTGGTTATGGTTATGGTTGTGGTTGTGGTGGTAGTGGTGGTGATGGCTGTGGTGGTGATAATGGTGGTCGTGGTGATGGTAATGAAGGTGATGATGATTGAAGTGGTGGTCATGGTGGTGGTGGTGGTGGTCATGGTGACGATGGCTGTGGTGGTGATGATGATGTGGGTGGCGATGGTGATGGTGGAGGTGGTGGAGACCTTGTTTTTTGTTGTTTTCAGTGGTGAAGATGGTAATGTTGTAGTAGCGGCAGCAGTGGTGGATGTGGGTGTGTGTTTGTGTGGGTTGATGGGTGTGTGAGTGCGGCGTTCGCCGAGTCTTCTGTTCAAGCATTGACACGCATCAATGAACATGCAAGAGACGGACTGGCACAGCACCGCACAACACAAATCCAACACATAAAACAAAAACAACGACAACAGCAACAACAACACAACAACATCACAACAAAAGAAAAACAACCAACAAACAAACAAACAAACAAACAACGCATAACATTAACAGCAAAAACCACACATCAACAACAACAACAACAGCTCAACATCAAAAACACAAACAAACACACAAAAAGGGAAAAATTAGCATCGATGAAAAAAACAAGGAAATAAATGTGCGCAACAACAACAAGAACAACAACAACATCACAACGGCAACAGCATCACAACAACA
>NC_142942.1:48697302-48699802 GCF_046866305.1 Octopus bimaculoides
AAACACTAAGCTACGCGCCTTCACACACACACACACACACGCACATACACACACACTCTCTCAGACACACATACACATATATATATATGTACAAATACACACACACGTTTATGAGTCCTTGTCTAATGTGACCTGATATCACCAATGGAATTGAGTAGATTAGATTGGTGTTTCTAGCAGACGGATGTGAACGGATCGAGACTCGATCAATGACTGACTCATTGTCCACGTTGCTGACAGTTGTACCGTAAGGAGGTTTGTATAAATTTCGACGATAATAATTATAACCCAACAAGACATGAGGAAAAGTTTTGTGAATGCATTAATATTAGTGTTAGTGTTACTAATATCCGTTATAATGGTGGCGTTAGAGCAGTGGTTTCCAAAATGGCCGGTATTGCTCCATTCGGGGAGCTGGAAAGACCCAGGGGGCGTTGAAGAAAATTGGAATGATAATGGGGTGGCCAAAATGGCGTGTTAAATGTAAAAAGAGAAATATTAAATTTCGGAGGTGAACGCAAGTCGATTACTTCGACCCCAGTGGTCCACTGGTTCTTATTTTAAAGATCAGGAAAGGATGAAAGGCAAATACGACCTGGGGGATTTGAACTCAGAAATATAAATCCGAAAAATGCCGTGAAGCATTTTTTCCAGCGCGGTAACTATTTTGTCACCTCACAACTTTACACAGCCCTGTTGGTTTTAAATTGGTTGCATACGACATTTCTTCCGTGTTGAGGTGTTAGTGGGGGTGGTAGAAGTAGCAGTGGATGGCGATAGTTGTGGTGGAAAAGGTGATAGTTGGGGTGGTAGGTCGTGATTGTAAAGGTGATATAGGTGATGGTAAAGGCACTAGTGGTGGTATGCTAGCGGTGGTAGATGGTTTGTGGTAGGTAGAATATAGACGTAGTAGTAACAGCTAAATAGTTGTGGTGGATGTAAAGGTAGAGGTGGTAGTTGGGCACGTGATTCTCCTTCATTCGCAACCTTATCCTCTTTTACCTCTCCTGTCTCTTCTTTTCTGGTTCATTTTCTTCTTTCTTTCATTTTTCCCCTTTTCTTCCACCTCTTCCGTTTCTTCTCCCCTCTTCCTCATCCATTCTCCTCTCCCCTTCTTCTTCTTCTTCTTCTTCTTCTTCTACTTCTCTTCTTCTTCTTCTTCTTCTTCTTCTTTTTCTCTTCATCCATTTTCTTCTTCTTTTTCTTCTTCTTCTGTCTTCATTCTTCTTCTTCTTCTTCTTCTTCTTCTTCTTCTTCTTCTTCTTCTTCTTCTTGTCTTCATTCTTCTTCTTCTTCTTCTTCTTCTTCTGTCTTCATTCTTCTTCTTCTTCTTCTTCTTCTTCTTCTTCTTCTTCTTCTTCTACTCCACTTCTTCTTCTTCTTCTTCTTCTTCTTGTCTTCCTCCTCCTCCTCCTTCTCTTTCTTCTCCTCCTCCCCCTCTTCCCCACCTTCCCTTCCTCCTCCCCTCCCCCTTCCCCACCTACCTGGATTGAAATCGACCCGCGTTCGCTATACGCTGGATCAGCGTTACGACGGTCTGGTTAGTCGAAACAATCACATTAGTAGAAGAGCGTGGCGGGGCGGGGGGACAGTTGGAGATGATATTGATAATGTTGATGATGATGATGATATAATCGTGGTGGTGGTGGTGGTGGTGGTGGTGGCGGCGCTGTTGTTACTGGCGGAGAATAAAAAGTGACTCTAGCATCGATGGTGCACTTGTACAGAGATTATTACAAGGTTGATGCTAAAGAAAAAACGGATGATTACAGTGATTAGGCCTATAATGGTAGTGGCGCGGGGGGAGGGGGAGCAGTAGGAGGAGGTAGGGGTTGGTAAAGCTTGTAACTGTGGCCACTAGGTGGCGATGGTGGCTTTAGTAATCGCAGCAGTTGGTATCATGATCGAGGTTTTGGTAGTGGTGGTGGTGTTGGTGGTGGTGGTGGTGGTGGTGTTGGTTGGAGGCGAGGGTGAGAGGTAGGTGGGAGGATGCTGGGTAATAACGGTAGTATCATCGTTCTTGTTGCTATTGCGGTTTGATTAGTAGTAGTACTAGTAGCGGCAGCAGCAGCAGCAGCAGCAGCAGTAGAAGTAGTAGTAGTAGTAGCAGTAGAGTAGCAGTAGTAGTAGTAGCAGTAGTAGTGAGAGCGAGCAGCAGCAGCTAGCAGTCCAGTATAGTAGTAGTAGTAGTATCAGTAGTAGTAGTAGTAGTAGAGTAGTAGTAGTAGTAGTAGTAGTAGTAATAGCACAGAAGAATAGGATATGGTGGTGATGACGGCGGTGATGTAGTAGGTGCAGCGGCGGTGATGGTGGGAGTGGGGTTAGGGTTAGGGTTAGTCGCAGTGGTGGTGGTGGCGGAGACAGTGTTGTTGTTGCTGTTGTTATTGTTGGTAGTGGTGGTGGTGGTGGTGGTGGTAGTGGTGTAGTTTTCAGACGGTAAATCTGGTTTGGAATGGTAATACAGATGGGAGTGGTGGGTACTTGAAGGGGGTGATGGTGG
>NC_142942.1:48709802-48712302 GCF_046866305.1 Octopus bimaculoides
AATAATAATGACTCCCCATTTTAAACTCGGTCACTGCAAATTCCCAATGTATATCTACAGCCTCCTCCACAACAACATGATAAAGACGATTACAACGACGGGCATCATCATCATCACCACCACTTCAACCACCACCACAACAACCACCACGCCCATCATCACCACCGCCGTCGCCATCACCGCGACAATCATTACCATCATTATCATCACCATCAACATCATCATCATCATCGTCATCAACATCACCATCATCACCATCATGACAATCGTCATCATCATCATCATCATCATCATCATTACCATCATCATCATCAACATGATCATCATCATCTTCGTCATCATCGTCATCATCATCATCGTCATCATCATCATAATCATCATCATCATCATCATTATCATCATCATCATCCTCATGAACAACAACAACGTGTTCATTCCCCCTTCCCGCCATTCTTTCCCCTTTTTTTGCACCTGCTCTCGTTTTGACGTGATTAATTGAATCTCTCACTCAGTGTCATCTTGCTCACTTTGAACTTCCGCCGCATCACAGGAACTAGACCAGCATCCATCGAACAAGTCAACCAGCCGTAATCTTAATTCTTTTGTAATAATAGCACTCGTCAACACTGCTCCAGTTACCACCACCACCACCACCACCACTACCACCACCATAACCTCAACTATAACCACAGCAACCACACACATGACCACGTTCACAACAACCACCATCATCACCACCACCACCACCACCACCATCAACACTGCAACCATCACCACCACCTCTACAACCACCAAAACCACCACCATAATCACCACCACAACCACCATCTTTACAGCCACCACCACTATCATTACCACCACCACTACCACCAACATCAGCACACCCACCACCAGCACAACCACAACCACCACAATTATCACTACCACTGCCACCACCGCCACAACCACCACTATCACAAACACCACTATCACAACCACCACCACCACCATCACCATCATCACCACCACCACCACCACCGCCACCACCACAACCACCACTACAACCATCACCACCACCAGCATCATCATCACCACTATCAATACCATCACCACTATCACTGCCACCACCATCGCAACTCCTACCACTACCACCACCTCCACATGCCCTCACCACTTAACGCACTCACATCACGTCTACACCCACCTCCGCATCATCGTTTATGCTGTCGCCTTGTCACACTGTAGAAGCGACCAATCTTCGTACAATTCCGGTCAGACAAGGACTCACCACCATTCCACTATCTCTAGTGAATAGCCCAAACTACTTTCTCCGTTGCTGGGGCGCGGCGGAGGATGGGGTGGAAGCTATCGACAGCTGCTACGTTTAGAATCAGGTGTCGGAATCAGGAAATGGCCCAATGAATTGTCTGCGACTTGAGCATCAACGGTTTGTGTCGAGACGAAGGTGGAATCGTGGAGTCATTTAGAGACGCATGTGCTCACCTGCACTTAACTTGCACTTGCTTGCACGTGTCTGCACATGCTTATTTTATTGTGCAGCTGCATCGATTGTCCTGCTACCTGGTGGTGAGGTGTCTACGATAATAGCAAAAACCCTGCCTACTAAAGGCACAAATTTTGGGGGAGGGCACTAGTCAATTACATCGACTCCAGTACACAACTGGTACTTAATTTATGGACCCCGAAAGGATGAAAGGCAAAGTCGACTTCGGCAGAATTTGAACTCAGGACATAAAGGCAAACGAAATGCTGCTAAGCATTATGCGTAGCGTGCTTAACCATTCTGCCAGTCCAACGCCTTTACAAGGGCAGACACGACAAGGTAGCCCAAAACCGTCTCTGGCTACTTTGCCGGAAGGATGGATACAAGTGCTTGGTACCAATGTACACCGGAAATGGTAATGGACGAAAAGAATAAGGCAAAATTCCTCTGGGACTTTCACTTCCAGAGAGACAAGGTATTAGAGCACCGAAGGCCGGATATAGTGACTTTCAGGAGGGACAAACAAGAGTGCCTAGTAATCGTTGTGGAAGTGTCAGGTGATTAACATATTATCCCGAAAGAAAGAGGAAAGATTGATAAATATGGAGACCTGGGAATTGAGATCGCTAAGATGTGACAGCAGCGAGAATCAAACATAAAGGTTATCCCGATTGTCATCGAAGCATTAGAAAAACTCCACAATCTAGGTGTACTGTTAAAGTCGGCATTACTTGGAACTGCACGCATATTGCGTAAAGCACTGTCTGTCTGAGATCCTTGTTGCAACTTTACAGCCTGTACAAACCCTCGGTACACACAATATCACGATATTGGATACCCTGCGACGTCTTAAATAATAATAGTATAGTATTTAATGTAATATTGCTCTCTCTTTATTCTTTTACTTGTTTCAGTCCTTTGACTGCGGCCATGCTGCAGCACCGCCTTTAGTCGAGCAAATCGACCCCAGAACTTATTCTTTGTAAGGCTAATACTTATTCTATCGGTCTCTTTTGC
>NC_142942.1:48719802-48727302 GCF_046866305.1 Octopus bimaculoides
CCCCCCCCCCCACCAGCTCCCCACCCCCGATAATATACTTAGATAATGTAGCGTATTAGTGGAAGAAGAAAGTCGGGGGGAAATAAAAGATAATAAGAAATGAGTAGTAAATTGAGTGGCAGGTAAGAACGGATGAATGGCAAGACAGAAACGCGTGTGTATATAAGTATAAAAATATGCATATGTATGTGTGAATATATATATATATATATATATATATATATATATATATATATATATATATATATATATATATATATATATACATTATATTATATTATATTATATTATATTATATATGATATGTGATATATTATATTATATTGTATTTGAACATTCTTACGTATCGATAAATAGATAATTTGACAGACAGAGATGAAGAGATAGATATATCTCTTTACCTGATTTCCATTCTCGTTCCTCCTCTCTCCCTCCCTCCCTACTCCCCGTCTTTCTCTATATCTATGCGAGCCCATCCCTCTACCAGGTACACCTGCATATATACATACATACATACATATATATATATATATATATATATATATATATATATATATATATATATATATATATATATATATATATATGTATGTATATACATACATACACACACATATACACGCACACATATATATATACATATATATATACATGTATATATATATATATATATATATATATATATATATATATATATATATATATACGCATATAGCTACATACATACAAACATACATGCGTACATACATTCATATATGTATATATATATATATATATATGTATGTATGTATATATATATATATGTATGTATGTATGTATGAATGTACGTAGATATGTATGTATGTATATACATATGAAAGGCAGCAAAAGACAGGCATATAAACATTAAGGCAGATATATATATATATATATATATATATATATATATATATATAGATCGATAGATAGATACATACATACATACATACATACAAAATGAGAGACACGTTGGGTAAAGATATGAAAGGACGCAGGGGAAAATATGATATATTTATTGTGACATGTAAGAACGCTCTGAAACAACCAAAACTATACCCATCCGTTTATAAAAATCCGTTTCTGTCGCATATTTCCAAAACGAAATCTACTACCCATTGTTTAAAATCTAGTCTCTTGTTTTGTCTTTTGTTTCTTGTCGCCATTTTGTAACTTTTGTATAAGCGGAGTTTTTTTTAGGTTTTTATTTCCGTGTTGCCTTTCCTGCCAATGAAATTCCATCTCCCATCTTTATAGTTCTTTCGATGGAACATATAATGAAAAATAAATTTTAAAAAACAGAAAAGCAAACGAAAAACACCTCTTAGGAAGAAAAATATTCACAAGATGTCCCAACAAATTGGGGTTTCATATCCCACCACACCGCGTCTTACGACAATCGTAACATCTGGTTAGCATAAACTAACAAACCACACAGAACTGTCAAACTTGAGAAATGACACTTTTTTTTTTTTTTAAATGACATAGCTTTCTTAAGAACACAATTACAACAAACATCATCACTGCCACCATCTCCAACACTGTCTCTACACCCATTCCGCCATTACAAGAATTAATGTGCAGCAGAAATTCTACATATTGTTGGTTATTTCTTGCTGTTTTTTCTTTTTTTGTATTTTCCTCCTATGTCCTTGTCGCATCGTTCCCCAAACTTGCTTCTCTGCAATTTTTTTATGATGGTTTCTTTTTTGTCTTCTTTAAATCCGAAATTTCAGCCAATTAGAAGCAATATTCTTTGACAAAATGGACGAGGCATATAATTTCCGACGTATATGACACTTTTTACGTTAACTTTGTTGTTGCGCTGTCTTCTGTTATTACCACCATTCTCTTCGTTGTTCTTCTTGTTTTACAACAACAACAACAACAACAACTACTACTACTACTACTACTACTACTACTACTACTACTACTACTACTACTACTACTACTACTACTACTACTACTATCATTATTATTATTCGAGCTGGCCGAATCGTTAGAGATCTGGACGAAATACTCAGTGGTATTTCGTCCGTCCTAACGTACTGAGTTCGAATCTAATTTTTATCTCTTCGGGGACGATAAATTAAGTGTCACTGAAGCAACATTGGGGTCGATGTAATCGACTAGTCTCTTACCTCCCAAAATTTCAGGCTTTTGCCTATAGTAGACAGGTTTATTATTATTATTATTTTTATTATTATCATTATTGTTGTTGTTGTTGTTATGATTATTATTATTGTTATTTCCATTGTTATTATTATTATTATTATTATTATTATTATTATTATTATTATTATTATAACACGAATGAATGCTCTAGAGTTGTCCCAAACCAATACAAGTTGTGGCGGCACGACCAGGTAGCGAAAGTGATACATTGGAAACAGGGCGAAAAGTGGGGACTAGAGAGAAGCAAGACTTGGTATGAGCACAAACCGCAGAGAGTGGCAGAGTCGGAGACCAGCAAAATACCTTGGGATTTCCCAATCCAAACAGATCCATGATGTTAACTGGATGATTGATTTTTATCTCTCTCGGTACATATACTCAGATTACACCGTCCTCAGACTCAAAACCAAACACACTGAAATGTTCGTATTGGAGATTCTGGCGCGAATGCCAAGACGCACAGCATGTCGTTTCCAAATTTCTAGCAGAGTGAATTATGTCATGGTTGTGTGTTTCTCACCGACGGTGCCCAAATAACCCCACTATACTGTGTAGTCGACAAAATAAAAAATAAAAAATGCGGCTGCGCGAAATTAAAATATAAAATGGCGACAGTTTACCGAACGCCCCCTGTATATATATATATATATATATATATATACACACACACACATACAGTCAATATATTATAAATACACACTCACACCCGCAGATAAATACATACATACATACATACATATATATATATGCACATGCATAAACATATATATTATATATAATTATATATATATATATATATATATATATATATATATATATATATATATATATATATATATATATACATTCTGATAAACATATCTCAGGAGAGCAGATACAGCAAAGAAAGATAATTCAGAACAGCATAAAGAATATTTTTTATAAATGTAAATAAATACAAAAGTTAAAAAAAAAAAGAAAGAATTATTAAAATACAGAACCGAATAAACAAAACCAGATGATGCTATGGTGTAAGTGAGTGTACAATGCAAAGAAACAACAACAAAAAACAAATACTTTCCGTCACCATCTTACTGCCTCCATCGCTACGGCAATAAGCGTCGACACTGCCACTGCCGCTGCCGCCACTACAGCCATCGCCACCGCCGACGCCGTCACTGTCCTCACCGCCACTGCCGCCGCCATCACCGCTGCATCTTTCAACACCACCCTGGGCCAAAGATTGTGTCTTTGTGGAATGGTTTACCACAGCTGGACGGAGTGTGGTGGGATGAGGCAGGGATTCGTCATCCCGTTTTTACGAATTTCTAATTTACATTTTGATTAAATCATAATACAGGGATTAACAACGGTGCTTTACTACTCAGGAGTAAGAGCAAAAGAGGGAAAAGGATCGGTGCCCCAGGAGGAAACCGCATATATACATTGCGTCAATGAAATACATATATTAATACTTAAATCCATGCGCAGACCTTTATGTGCGTGCACGCATACACACATTCACGACTACGTACATACACAGGCAAACATATACATACACACACACACACATATATATATATATAAACATGCATATATACATATACGTATATATATATATATACATATATATATGCATATTTATATACGTATATATACATATATATACACACATACATATATACATACACACAAAAACACACACAAAAACACATATATATGTGTATATATATATATATATATATATATATATATATATATATATATATATATATATATGTATGTATGTATTGCATTTACATACACAAACACGTGTATATATGAGCGTGATTTTGTGAGGCTGAGGGGGGGGGACGCATGCATGTGCGTACGTGTCTGCACATTTGTAAGTGTGTTTGTGTGAGTGTGTGAACGGGTATGTAAATGTGTGGCCAAAAGGTACATGCACACAAACAGACATTAATCTAGCTGGCAAACGTGAACAATCTCACTCACACATTTTTCTATCCCTGCGTGTAAGACTGTATATAATATATGTTCACATATATACATACACACCTACACATGTGCATTCCTTTTTTATACATGCATCAATCTATCTGTATGTATATATATATATATATATATATATATATATATATATATATATATATATATATATATATATATATATATATGTATATATATGTGTCTATATATATGTATATATATATATATATATATACATATACATATATGTATGTGTGTGTGTATGTATGCATGTATAAACATCTATGTATATATATATATATATATATATATATATATATATATATATATATATATATATATATATGCATGTACATGAAAATGCATGTTTTACATAAAGTAATGTTTCCAGCCTGTATTCTTGCATATATACATGCACACATACATACATGCATACATACATACATACATACATACATACATACATACATACATATATATAAATATATGCATATATATGCATATATATATGTGTGTGTGTGTGTGTGTGTGTGTGTGTGTGTGTGTGTGTGTGTGTGTCTGTATCTAGCTATGTATATATGTATTCATGCATAAACAGAGAGGGAGAGTCTCTTCGAAACTGAAAGATGTTGACGATATGCACGTATGGATATATCATGTATATAGTTCTATATACATGATATATATATATATATATTCTTAAAAATTTGCGTTTCCAGCTAAGAATTCATCGTCGTGATGCGCACGGCTGACACAGACATTATTCTAAGTTTTAAAAAATCATATGTAAAAGAAAAGAAACCTCGATGTTTCCTTTTTCGAAATTGTAGATCTTTGCCCCGAACAGAGTAAGTCCAACCTGGGGCAAATAATACAAGTCCTAACCCTGTAATCCCTGTCATTCAAAATTACATAAAGACACACATATACAAATAAACACACGGTTATACATACATTCCCACCCTGTCTTCCCCATTTACCCTTTCATCCGATTTTTTTCTGAAACCTTAGTGCGAATCAGTGTTTCGACACGACTCTCAACCAATCACCTATCCCCGCTCACTTGCCATCATAACGCCAATCAGCTCATAACGAAAGTAACAATATTAAACGGCGTGACCGCCATATCTATCTATCTATCTATCTATCTATCTATCTATCTATCTATCTATCTATCTATCTATCTATCTATCTATCTACCTATTTCTGTGTATGTATGCATGTTTCTACCGATGTATATTCATACATATTACATATATATGTATATATATACATTCTCTGACATTATATAAAAACAGAATTGTTTGTATAAACGAATGCATATACATGAAAATAGATATACATTAGGCATAAATACATACATATAAACATACATGTATATATATATGTATATACACAGATATATATATATATATATATATATATATATATATATATATATATATATATATATATATATATATATATATATATATATATATATATATATATGTATATACATACGCATACATAAATATATGTATGTATGTGCACCACCAGTACCCTGGTCACCCCAAATAATAAGAGACATACTAACAAACATAATGATCACAAAACACCAACAACAATGAAAACATGTGAATAAATAAAACAGTGCCGCGTTAATAATTAAATTAGCATATTAAACAGAATTCCTGACAGTTCGTCTTCAGATTCTAAAGAGAGATAAGTTTAATCTGTTGAGATTAAGTATTACCGTGCTTACAATGTAAACATATATTTTCGCGAGCGCACATGTACACAAAGACTCACAGGCACATATATACAATATATACATTCATATTCATACATACATATGTTTATACATACATACTTATACATACACACGCATACGCACACGTTTCTATACATACTCATATATGAAAATGTGAATATAAGCAAATACGTATTTATGTACACATGTATGTACATCATATATATATATATATATATATATATATATATATATATATATAGATAGATAGATAGATAGATAGATAGATAGACAGATATATACATATATGTGCCTTATGTATGTATGTGTGTATGTATGTATGTATGTATGTATGTATGTATGTATGTATGCATGTATGTATGTATGTATAAATATAAGATAGCCCTCAGCGCACAATTTCCGTAGAGGTCAGTAATAGTTTTCTCCGATAAAGAATGAACGGCCATCATCATCATGTATACATATATATTTGAGAGTCGTTTTTTTCTGATTTGAAATGTGACTGTCTAACACCATTCCTTTTGTTCTTATTATTATCTCCATATGTAAAAGCTGTGAGCTGGCAGAACCGTTAGCACGCCGGGCGAAATGCTTAGCGATATTTCGTCTGCTGTTATGTTCTAAGTTCAAATTCCGCCGTGGTCGACTTTGCCTTTCATCCGAATAATCGAGTGCCAATGAAAACACTGGGCACAATGTAATCCACTAGTCACCTCACCACCAATTTCTGGCCTCGTAGTTTTTGTAGGAAAGGTTATCTTCATATATATTTCAATATGAGGTGGGTAAAAGTTGCTATTTTTCGCATATGACAAATATGCAAGGGTCAGTGCTGGTCTTCTATAAAACAACCTTACCCGGACTTATTCCTCGGAGGGTAACTTTCTAGGTGCAATCACCTAGAAAGTTACTCATGACCGAAAGGGTGCTGTACCCTATCTAAGAAGGAAAAGAAAGAAATATCTGTTAACATATGATGAATGCGACGCATTATTTTTCTGTCTCCGAAAATAAGAGAGAGAGAGAGAGAGAGAGAGAGGGAGCTATCACGATGCTGTATAGTAATCTGTCCCTTAATTTACCGATTCTGCCAACGCTATACACGTAACTTATAATGATAATGATAATAAATATATGAAGAATATACGGGGGAGTGTGGGGAAGGGTGATAAACAAGAGGAAAGAAACAATGCTTTTCACCGCAATCGTCTTCTTCTCTGCTTTGCGCCAAATTCTTTACCTCAACTTTAATATGCATATATATATATATATATATATATATATATATCGAAGTATGCGTGTGTGTGTATGCTTCAATGTCGGCTATTAGCAAACCGTTTGACTTCATTTATATCGCCATTTTGTCTCTTTTGTGTGTGATGATTTTTTTGTTTCATTATTATTTCTTTTCATTTTTACTTGAAGTGTTCGTTTTATTTCTTCCAGCTTATGAAAGGTTCGCCTTCAAACAACGGCAGAAAGATTGGCACTGTGGCTGCTATAATTTGCTTATTGCGCTTCGAATTTTCTCGCCACATTCTCTATGATTAAAGACAAAGTTGTTTGATTAAACAGCATAAGAGTGCAAG
>NC_142942.1:48734802-48737302 GCF_046866305.1 Octopus bimaculoides
GTGATGTCAATAACCCGCAAACATATTTTTCCTCATACATTCTGAGAAGTGAAAGTGGGGTACATTCAGGATATTTTTTGAGAATGTGCACTTTCAAATCTTCTTCAAAATTGCAGCCGCTTGAAACGAAATGTTCAGCAAGTTCTGTTGAACTACTGTTCTTGTGCCTGACGTCGAATCTGTGCCCATTAAACCTTTTGTTTAATTGTTCCGTTGTACAACCAACATAAATCAAGTTATGTTTCGTGCATTCTGCACCGTACACTAAATGGGAATCTTTGCAGGTTCCCCCTTCTGTATAAATCATAACATTTCTATTATGATTTTTGATGGTATTCACTTCACTCATGTTGTTGCACAATGAACAGGGCTTACCTCTCTTGCGGCTGTTCTTTAAGGTACAGCGTGTAGATACTCCAATGTTCGTTTTCTTGGAGTCAGATATAGAGGTCAATAATTCTTTTATGTTCTTATTCCGTCGAAAGGCTACAAACAAACATTTCCTCAGCCGCCCATTGTAGCCTTTCGACGGAATAAGAACATAAAAGAATTATTGACCTCTATATCTGACTCCGAGAAAACGAACATTGGAGTATCTACACGCTGTACCTTAAAGAACAGCCGCAAGAGAGGTAAGCCCTGTTCATTGTGCAACAATATGAGTGAAGTGAACACCATCAAAAATCATAATAGAAATGTTATGATTTATACAGAAGGGGGAACCTGCAAAGATTCCCATTTAGTGTACGGTGCAGAATGCACGAAACATAACTTGATTTATGTTGGTTGTACAACGGAACAATTAAACAAAAGGTTTAATGGGCACATATTCGAAGTCAGGCACAAGAACAGTAGTTCAACAGAACTTGCTGAACATTTCGTTTCAAGCGGCTGCAATTTTGAAGAAGATTTGAAAGTGCACATTCTCAAAAAATATCCTGAATGTACCCCACTTTCACTTCTCAGAATGTATGAGGAAAAATATGTTTGCGGGTTATTGACATCACGCCCTGGAGGAATGAATAAGATGACAGGAGAATATCATCAAATTTATACAAAACTGTTTGATTGAATATTCTTTCTCTCTTTTTCTTTTCTTTTTCTGTCGTCTTCCTTTTTCTTTCTTTCTTTCTGCTTATTAAAAAACTGACAAAAGCTGATGATGTCATTCTATCAACGTATGGACGCTGATTACTCACGTTCATAGTCTACGTTTGGTTTCTGAAATTTTGAATTTTCAATCACCTTTTGGTTTGAACTTGAGAAAGACAGACGTTCTGTCGAAATGTTGTTCAAAAAATAAAACATCTAAAATCGCGCTCTTCGTTTTGACTATTATTATTATTATTATTATTATTATTATTATTGATCAGTAGTTTTATTTTTATAACGCGCTTTCACTTCACTACCGAGCGCAGCTCTGTGCGCCTTGTGTATGTGCTGTGGTTTGCTGTGGTGCTCTTATGGTTACTGTATTGAAAGTGTTTTGCGTAGGATGTGTGCTGTGCCCAGTAGTGCAATTTTCTGTATGTTATATATATTTGTAAGTCCTGGTGTTTTTGTTATGTATTTGTCTGAATATTTTTTTATTATACCTAAGGCACCTACTATAATAGGAATTGTTTCTGTTTTTAGATTCCACATTCGAGTTACCTCTATTTCCAAGTCTTTGTATTTTGAAAGTTTTTCCATTTCTTTTAGAGAAACGTTGTCATCTGCTGGTATTGATACATCAATTAGAAAGCATTTTTTTCTTCATGATCTTTGCCAACTATATCTGGTCTATTGGCCTTAATTTCTCTATCTGTGTGTATTGGCATATCCCAGAGTATGGTTGCTTTCTCGTTTTCTGTGATCTTTTCTGGCGTGTGTTTATACCATCTTTTTTCTGTTGTTATTCCATAGTGTTGGCATAGCTTCCAGTGTATATAGGTCCCAGTTCTGTCGTGTCTGTGAATATATTCCTTCTTAGCCAGGACTGGGCAGCCAGAGATAATATGATTTATTGTTTCTTGTCCATCTCCACAATATTATTATTATTATTATTATTATTATTATTATTATTATTATTATTATTATTATTATTATTATTATTATTATTATTATTCTTTATCAGGGTCGAAACGACTGAAGTTGATTTCGTTTCGTTGTTCTTAGTTTCAGCCTATATTCGTTGTTGATACGATCGTTTCCGTTGTTATTGTCAAAGCATACAATATGGAGTGAAAAACAAACAAACAAACAAACAAAAGAACTACAGATTAAACAACAAAAAAGAAAAAAAGAAAGAGAAATTAATGGAAAGAAAGGAACCCGCTTCAGTTTACTCTACAAACATACGCACTGGCAGAGAGTCAAACAGAGACACTCGCTTGCAACAAGAAGAAAAAGATGCTGAACCTAAACGACGAATATTAAACTTGCATATTAATGATAATAGAAGAGAAGAAAAAATGGCCGTCTTTTCTTTTCTAAATGGCGCGAATTAACGAAGAAAGGT
>NC_142942.1:48739802-48749802 GCF_046866305.1 Octopus bimaculoides
CTATCTTTACATTTTCCCTCGGCCTCCTTGTGTGTATGTACAGCAATTAAACATCCATCGTTTGATAGTATAACATCTTTTAGTGATCGTTCTCTGATGGCTAAAATACTAAGCAAAATATCAAAGATAAGAACGAGAATGAGATGTAAAGTATAACGTCTGATCGCATTTCCGGTTTTCTCTTCTGATATTTTCTAATGATTTCCATCACAGACGAATGCACAATATAGCAGGCAGATGCTGCTGCATTACTAATGTATGCATGTATGTGCACAAATATGTATATATATATATATATATATATATATATATATATATATATATATATATATATGTATGTATGTATATATACGCATATATATATGCACATACATATATATGTATATATATATGTATGCATATATAACATATGTGTGCATATGTACATATATTCCTATATATATATGCATACATGTATATATATATATATATATATATATATATATATATATATATATATATATATATATATACGGTGTCTGTACGTGTATACAATACATTAAGTGTATATAGGAAAAATTTTCTTCGCCACTCTATCAGCCATATTTAAATATTAGCAATCAATATATCTATGCATTATATATACATGTAAGTTCTAGAGCTGCCTGAAATAGTGCAGCACCGGATAACATGTTTTGTAGTATTTCATCCGATTGTTTATTGTTCTGAGCTCAAATCCCGCCGTAACCAGATTTTACCTTAAATATTTCCGGCGCTAAATATATATACCAGTTTCATACTGGATTTCACGAGATAATCTAATTCAGCCAGTCAAATTTCTGGCCTTGCACCGAAACGTGAAAGAATTATATACATACCCGTAATCGTACATGTCTGAACCATATATACAGTAATCCAAAATATACACACTAAATATGTGTATATTTGTGCGCGCGTGTATGAATAAGTGAGTGTTAAGTAGTCGCATGAATATAGGTATACATGTGTGAGTGTGTATCTGTGTAAGCGTGGATGCGAATTTGGTAGACAAAAACTGAAAGAAGCCCGACGTATTTAATATGTATACATAGGCGGAGGAGTGGCTGTGTGGTAAGAAGCTTGCTTGCCAAACATGGTTCCGGGTTAAGTCCCACTCCGTGGTACCTTGGCCAAGTGACTTCTACTATAGCCTCCAGCCGACCAAAACATTGTGAGTGGATGTGGTAGACGGAAACTGTAAGAAACCCGTCGTATGTGTACACATATATACATATATGTGTGTATGTGTATACATTTGTATTTGTGTGTCTGTGTTTGTTCCCCTCACCACTATCGCTGAACAACCGATGTTGGTGTGTTTACAACCCCGTAAATTAGCGTTTCGACAAAAGAGACCGCCGGCAGAATACGTACTGAGCTTACAAAGGATAAGTCCTTGATCGATTTGTTCGACTAAAGGCGGTGCTCCAGCATGGCCGCAGTCAAATGACTAAAACAAGGAAGAGAATAAAAGAATATATAAATTGCTGCTTTTCTAAACACACAGACAGACACACAATATATTTAAATATATATATATATATATATATATATATATATATATATATATATATATATATATATATATATATATATATATATATATACATATATATATGTGTAAAGATACAGACAGGCATAATGAAATACGTAGAAGTGATAGAAAATAAATGAAAGAATAACGAAAAACGCGTCACAAAGAAGAGAGAAATGTTTTGTTCTGTTGTGAGTTTTGTGTTGCTGCTGCTGTTGTTGTTATTGCTGTTGCAGTTGGTAGATTATATGAAATAAGGAGCAACACAAGTGTAAAAAAAAATCACATTGGTGGCTAAACAGAAAGGAGAAGCAGGTGTTTTTAGTTAGAATAAGTATTTGCTTCATGCTATATTTTGTTCCGTTCTTTTGCAAATCTATTTTATTTTTGATACTCTTCTTCTTTGCATTAATGCGAGCAAGATAATTGCTTTCTTTAACTAATAGCTGCCACTGAGTCAGCTCGGACATCATAGTATCTTTGACATATCAAACATTGAAAATTGTATAGAAAAAAAGAAAAAAAGGACAAAAATTTATCAAAATGGAACAGGATGAAAGTGATAAGGATATGAAAGGAAAACTTGAAGTTGGTACATGACCCAAAAATAAATAGGATATGACAAAGTAACGGCAATTATGCAGGTAAAATATAATCATGATAATGATATAACAAAGTTGGGTATAACAGAATATCAATATTCATATATATGTATATCATACATAATCATACATATATTTTCACACAAAAAAACAGACACACAAATGTATATATATATATATATATATATATATATATATATATATATATATATATATATATATATATATATATATATATATATATATATATATATATATATATATATATATATATATGTATATATATATGGAGATAAACGCAGGTGTTATTCAAATTCTTTTACTTCCGACACATGTTTCGAAGATATCACTGGTATTATTCCAAAGGAATAAAATGGTGTAAAACAATATAATCTTCTCTTCAGGGAAATGAAGAAATGAAACTAGTCAATAAGACATTTTAACAGAAAATGATGGATATGTATAGTGATTAACTGAACGCTATTAAGGATATAACGTCAAAGGTAGCCTATAGAAAGGGGAGGGGTAAAGGAAAGAAAAAAAAACAAATAAACGAGAAGTATGATATAGGCTTGGAAAACGATATATCTAGTGAATGTGAAATGTAAGAAGAAAATTAACGTTTAAATTATATACAATGATAGATATCACTTGTATGAACTAAAGGTGTGTTTCTGCCAATGTTTACATCGGTATGCACGCTCTACAACCGTGTTTACAAGGGGATTTTTAGATAAAAGAATTTAAAATAGTTCGGGATAACAGAGAAGACAGAATTCCTTGCCTTTGTCATACAGCATCGAGATTGAGAGAATCAACCAAACGAAATTAAATTTAAATTAAAATTTGTAAAACTCCGGTACAAATTCTTCATGGTTCAAAATGTTGCTTACTTTTCATTCAACCTGATGCATCTAACCTTAATTTTTTGTTCCATTCTCAACCAAATCTGTCTGACGAACGGGAACGTAAAACTTTGAGCAGAAGTTTTTTCTGACGTTTTTGCAGCTTTCATAATAAAGTGTATATATATATATATATATATATATATATATATATATATATATATATACATATATATGTATACATATATATATATATATATATATATATATATATATATATATATATATATATATATATATATATATATATATATATATATATATATATACAGAGATGCAGGAAGTAAATATACACCTTTAATTTTCAAAATTTCTGAACTGAACGTCTTAATATATTTTCAGCGGAGTAGAATTTACAATGTAATTATTCTTTTTCATTCTAGGTACCATTATATTAGACTTTTGCGAAGAGTAAACATGCCACGCACAAAAGATTCACCAGAACTGTCGGATTTTCAAAGAGGTCGTATTGTAGGGCAATCTGATGCTGGTCTTAGCCAGTGAAAAATTGCCGAAAATCTTTAAATTCCTCTTGCTTCTGTTAATAGAATTATAGTGAAATTCAAAAGCCAAGGAAAAGAATCAACAGATGCTCGTCCCGGCTGACCTGAGCCCTCGGAAAGGAAGCTTCGCTGTTTGAAGAGAATTTGTAGAAAACGAACCCCGTCCGAAGGCTTCTGACATTGCAAAACAGCTCGAAGTTAGTCCAAGACGTGTGTTACACATCTGCATAAGCTTGGATATTATGGACGAGCAGCTAGAAGAAAACCTCACCAGTTGTCAAATCAGTGGTGGGTTAGGAACAGACACAGAGAAATACACACATACGACGGGCTTCTTTCAGTTTCCTTCTTCCAAATCCACTCATAAGACATTGATTAGCCCAAGGATATAGTAGCAGACACTTGCCCAAGGTGCCACGCAGTGGGACTGAATGTGTGTGTGTATATATATATAAATACACACACACACACACACACACACACACACACACACACACACACACACACACACACACACACACACATATATATATATATATATATATATATATATATGACAGGATTCTTTCAGTTCCTTTCGACTAAATTCACTCACAAGTCTTGGCTCAAGGCTGGCTATAGTACAAGACACTTTCTCAAGGCGTCGCGCAGTGGGACTGAACCCAGAACCATTTGGTTGAGAAGCAAACTTATTACCACACAGCCACGCCTGTTCTTTCATATTTAGACATACGATAACAGTCCCCGTATTCGTCAGGTAAAATGTACGGAGATACGAAACGTGCAATATTAAATTGCAAGCGAATGTTCGTCAATTTATTTCCTCTAAATATTTTTGAAAATTTTATATACTTTAAATATTTTATATATTTTGTATATCTTTAACAATTTCTTTTTGCTTTGGAGAGGGGGTGGGGGAGACCGGAGGACGTGTTCTAATGTATAGTAATTACTTCGTTAACTATCTGTAGAAAAGTTGTCTTAATTAAGAGGTGTTGAAAAGATGCATTGATTTCTATTTTGCATTAGTTTCAAAGTAGTTTTTAAAATTCACATACACACGCACGCACACACGCACACACACACACACGCACACGCATGTATATATATATGTATAAATGCATGTATATATATATATATATATATATATATATATATATTTATAAATAATATGTGTATGTAATATATGTAAATACACAACAACATGTCTACACATACACATACACACACACACACACACACACACACACATATATATATATATATATATATATATATATATATATATATATATATATATATATACATACACTTACATTGATGCGTGTGTATTTAGATGTATTGACATAAGCAATCATATATATACATATATGCATGCATGCATACATACATACACACATACATAGATACACACAAATAAATATAAATATATATATATATATATATATATATATATATATATATATATATATATATATATATATATATATATACATATACATATGTACACACGCATATATATATATATGCGTATATATATATATATATATATATATATATATATATATATATATATATATATATATATATATATATATACCCATTCACACACACACACAAATACACGTACATTCATGTAATATACACACATATATAAAGCAGTTTATCCAATAAATTTCCAATCTTCCTTGTTTAGTTGTGTGGTGGGAAGAGTGACGCATTTATAGCTGTTACGTTCTTCTAATTAGCGGAAGCTGTAGAAAAAGAAAAAAAAAATGGGCAAGAAAATACGATGGTACGATGTTTCTGAACGTACATGACCCCCCCCCCCCCATCCTAAACCCCATAGTTTCCTTCACTACACATATAATGGCACCTCCTACGTACGATAGTTGAGTCGTGATTGCTATCATGAGCATCAGCACAATAACCATCATCATCATCATCATCATCATCATCATCATCATCATCATTATCATCATCATCAAAATCGTGAAGGTGGCGAGCTGGCTGAAGGGTAAGCACGCCGGGCGAAATGCTTAGCGGCATTTCGTCATTCTATACGTTCTGTGTTCAAATTCAGTCGGGGGCCTACTTTGCCTTTCATGCTTTCGGGGTTGATGAATTAAGTACCGGTCAAGGACTGGGGTTGATGTGATTGATTCTCCTCCTCCCCACAAAAATCCAGGCCTTGTGCTCAGAGAAAAAAAGATTATTATTATTATTATTATTATTATTATTATTATTATTATTATTATTATCATTATTATTATTATTATCATTATTATTATTATTATTAGGGTGACAAGATGGCAGAATCGTTACCACGCCGGATCAAGTGCATAGCGGCATGAGTTCAAATTCCGTCGAGGGGTTGATGTAATCGACTAGTTCCCTCTCACTAAACTTGAGGCCATGTGCCTCCAGTAGAAAGGATTATTTATTATTATTATTATTATTATTATTATTATTATTATTATTGAGTGAGAGAGCAGGGCATGCCATCAAAGTGACACTGGGGTAAAATATACGAAGCCCAGTATACCCATCATGACTCCCCGTCTGATAAGGGTTCACCAGGCACATGCATCACAACCATATGTACGCGACATGGTCATCTCATATCAAGATAAACAGCGCATGACCTTGCAGGTGGGGTCCAGTTAGAATTTTCTTCAGGTCGAGTAGCCCATCCCGCTCAAAAGGTCCTTGAATAAGGTTGTTTGAGGATGTCGAACAAAATACCCATGTTTGCACGGTGATGGCGATGATGATGATGATGATGATCATGATGATCATGATTATAGCAACAACGATGATGACAACGACGACGTTGACGAAGACGATGATGATGAGGATGGTGATGACGATGGTGCCTTATTACATAAGTGGAAGGCCTAAAATTTTGTTGGGTGCATAATTCTTTATTAGTCGCTTGTATTCACTGAAAATGTGATTGGTATTTCTTCTAACCGACCTCGAAATTATGAAAGGCGAAGTTGAGTGCAGCGGCATCTCAACTCCAGGCTTATAAAAGCCACAACTAATAAAACCAAGCGCTTTTTCTAGCTTTTTAACAAGGACTACTAGTTTCAGGTATTGGGTAACAGATATGGAGACGGGCTGGAGATTGTTCGTTTAAAATCAATCTCAATATTTCCTCAGCAGTTTATTTTATTTTATCTAACTAGAAGAATTAAATTAATATTACGTCAACAGCTGGAATTGAACTCACAATGTATATAATCGTAGCCAGATACTGCAAAGCATTTACCTGTGAAATATTTTCCACCAAATTCTGGTTGCTACTCTATTCTAGCTATATTTACATACCATAATCTAATTGTCAAACTAGTAGACACTTCGATTTTTCGTATTATTTTACACTTTCTCGAAAGGTATCTATGTGTGTATGCATGTATTCATATATGCACCATGGTATATATATATTTATATATATATCTATATCTATATCTATATATATATATATATATAAAGCTATATATATCAAAAAATATATACATGTATAAATATATATATATATATAAAGATACTACGCACACACACACTCTCTTTCTTACACACACTCACACAGATACACAAACACACACGTATATATGGTAGTATCTTTGTACATATTGAAGTATGTAGAGATGAGTGCATATATACATATGTATGTATATATGCACGTATTAACGTGTATAATTGCATAGAAATGCATATATGTAAATATGTGTGTGTATATATATGTATATATATATGTATATGTACATATGATGCATATTTATAAATGTACGTATGTATGTATAATATGTCAGTACGAAGTTAAACTATGTTTTGATTCCGTGAAAGGGAGTGGAAGCTTAAGGCAACACATCATAATAACTAATGTCTGATATTGATATCTTCATTGAAATATAAAAACGATTAGTCACAGACACAAAGACACACAGGACCGGGCGCCCATGTATACATACATACATACATACATACATACATACATACACACATACATACATACATACAAACATACATACAGAAATACAGAAATACATACATATATGTATACATAAATACATACATATATTCATACATATATACATACACACATATATATATACACACATACATATACATACATATACAAACACATACACATATATGTATATATACATATACAAACACACATATATATATATATATATATGTTTGTATTTGTGCATATATATATGCATATATATATATATATGTGTGTATATATATTTATATATATATATAACATATATGTATATATATTTGTATATATATATATGTGTGTGTGTAGAGAGAGAGAGAGATGAGTGTGTGGTTGTGTGCTCGTATGTAATATACGTCAGTGCGTGTGCCTCTGTGTGTTTATGTGTTAGTGGCGTATCAATGACACTAATAGTTATAGGTGTTCACGTCTTATATATATATATATATATATATATATATATATATATATATATATGTGTGTGTGTGTGTGTGTGTGTATGTATGTATGTATGTATTTATGTATGTATGTATGCATATATATATATATATATATATATACACACGCATATGTATATATATATATATGTGTGTGTGTGTGTGTGTGTGTGTGTGTGTGTGTGTGTGTGTGTGTGTGTGTGTGTGTGTGTGTGTGTGTGTGTGTGTGTGTGTGTGTGTGTGTGTGTATGACTTTTAGGTATTGTCTTTATCGTATTGCTATAATATGCCTCCTGGCATTGAAATAGTCACTAATATTGACTACATTACGTCGCTTTTCTTCACCTTGTTCACTTGCCTCGCCCGAAGCAAATCTGTAAACTTTAAGATCGTTCACTCAGTTTGGGAATTTATTCGATATTCAGATCACGAATACCTCCATCACCATCACAGATAATTGCTAATGACAATTATTAACAGTAAATTCATATCACCCAAATAATTTCTCCAATCTAGATAAAGTAATATATACGTAGGTATTTCTTCCCTCTTATTCTGCTACACAGAGAACAGACAGCCATTTTTATAAACCAGAATGAAATCTACAGTTCTATATTAAAGAGATGAGGAATTATGTATATTATTTACATTAGTTACATTTGAGGGATATTTTTCCTCATCTTGTCTGTTGTTAACAACAAAGATGAGGACAAATATCCGTCAAATGTAAATAATGTAAATACGAATGAAATCTCTTTCATTTGAAGCTGTTAGTTGTATTGCTTCAACGCGAGTCAGATTTCATCAAGTAGTCAACTGACAAGTAGTTATATGGCGAAAGGACGTTCGAGCCATGACCATCCTGTAATTTTGGTATCACCTCATGGAATGTATTTGAATTCTGAATTATTTCAAGATATTATAATGTGTATTGAAAAAAACATTGAATGGTAGATGATACACAGACCGCTCAGAATTTTCTTAGTTAATTTCGATTTTAGCTTGCATCGCGTCTTGATCTACCTAAAGAGCGCAGTGAAGATTAAGGAAAATTTGTTACTTGTTCTCACCGTGTCTCTAAGCCATAGCTACATCAAATATCGTCTCCATGTTTTTACCTGATCCTTACCGATGTCAGCTTTCAATTTCTTCATTTTCAGGATGCATAATAACGTATGAAACCGAGGTAGAAATTTGAGCCATACTTTCTCACTCATATATATATACATACATATATATATATATATATATATATATATATATATATATATATATATATATATATATATATATATATATATATATATATATATATATATATATGTATATATATAATTATTACAAATTAAAAGGGTAAAGGATTATCAATTTATTAATTTATTAATCGTAGACGATTGTTTTTTCTTCTTGTTTTTGCCTTTGTGAGTTACAAGTAATGCTATCTGTTGGAGTCTCAGCTTTTTTAGCTGCTATTTCTGAACTTCGGTATGTGGTGAAGCAAATATTTGCTGATCCCTTAATTATGTTTATATATATATATATATATATATATATATATGTGTGTGTATATATATATATGTGTATATATATATAACGGTTGAACAGTTAGACGAATGCAGAGCAAACGGGAAACTAGCCGAAAACTTAACGGATGGGGAATATAGACAAAAACACGATACACGGAATATTCGCAGCTGAATTTTCCTTGTCAATCAATGACCCAAAATAACGTCGTGGTTTCGCGCTATCGATATATATATATATATATATATATATATATATATATAGAGAGAGAGAGAGAGAGAGAGAGAGAGATAGATAGATAGATAGATAGATAGATAGATAGACAGATAGATAGATAGATAAATAGATCGACACATACATACATTCTCAAACACACCACACACACACACACACACACACACACACACACACACACACACACACACATACAAACACAATTCCCCCCGATGTATATATGTGTGC
>NC_142942.1:48759802-48767302 GCF_046866305.1 Octopus bimaculoides
CGATGACGATGATGACGACGACAGTGATGTCAAAAACGACGACGACGACGACGATGGTATTTTGGATGGGCCGTATTATAGCCTAAAAAGATACTCAGAGTTTAGGTTTTAACTTCTTATTCTTGATTATAACCTCGTAGAATTTCATCGTTGTCCTTTTCTTGTGATCTCCTCTAAGCGTGTAATTTACAGAACTCTTGTTTGTTTGTTTGTTTTTTTTTGTTTTTTTTTTAGGGATGAAAAATGGCTGGGAGTATCAGGAAAAGGAAGAAGATTACAGCAAGCGGTGAGTTTGTTTTCGTAGCGATTATTAAGTTTCTTCTGAAGTATAATAATTATCTATTATTTATTTTTTCCATTTAAATATTGAGAATAGCTGAATATGCTTCGAGCCGTTTTGCTACGTCATTCTGTGATTGAAGTTCAAACATTTCTTTGACAGTCGTCGTCGTCGTCGTCGTCATCGTCGTAGTAGTAGTAGTAGTAGTACTAGTAGTAGTAGTAGTAGTACTAGTAGTAGTAGTTAGAGGAGGAGGAATGGACCAAGTGGGGTATTATTCCTAGTGGTAGTGGTGAGAATGGCAGCAGCAGCAGCAGCAGTAGTAGTAGTAGTAGTAGTAGTAGTTGCAGCAACTGTAGTAGCAGCAGCAACAGCAGGAAATAGGAAACAGCAGCAAGGATGAGTATTACTGATAATAGTAACAATAAATGACTGTTCTTGTTGACATCTGGAGGCGATTGCTCCATCCTATAATCCTAACTGCAGTTATAACCATTTACTTATAACAGAATAACACCATATTCTATAATACTTATTATGTTCTATAATATTCTATAATACTTATAAAAGAAGGCTCTTTGCAAACATTGGGGCATCCATGAATGAATTGTGTAATAAAAATTTAGTGCAGCGAAAAATAATGTATTTCTCATAAAAACAATGGAGTTTGTTAACCTAACAATTTGTTAGGTTAACGTGACATACAAGGAATTGAAATGAAAGTATAAGGTGTGTCTAAGTGAATGCAATCGCTGTTCTAGTATTCCATTTTGTTTCACGAAGTGGGTGTATGTTCTTACTCGGGTTATACCAGTAGGTTATTTGGTGGGGGGGGGAGGCTCTGTTGTTACATACAGAACGAGTTCAAATGTCGCCGATTCCAACTTTGATTTTATTCGCCTGGGTGTTGATAAAAACTTTTTTTTTAATGGTTTTCGTACAGCATAATAGCAAAAGTAATTATTTTATTTCTTGTCGGCGTCATTAAGGATCGACAGAACTTTACATTTATCTCCTATGCTTCTCCTTAAGTTTGAATTCCTAATTGATTAATTGTGTTTCGATGTTACTATACGAGATATTTATGACCGATTACTCCCATTTCTATGAGAATCCTGCAGCTGCAATAAGGATTAGCTGATTTATGCTGGTGATATCGAGGCTCGTATCTATTTAAAATATGTATAAAATAGAGGAAATTCGTTTTATGCTGTAATGAACGCTATTTTGTCGTTTAGTTGCTGTAAACTATTAATTGATCTGATTGACCACACCTCTAACTCACAACCCCAGCTCGGCTATACTTCACAATTTAACATTATATTTTATAAGAAACGACGCTTGTTCTTAGAAAAGAAATATTTCGTTGTTTGCTATATACGAGATAGATAGATAGATAGATAGATAGACGTATACATGTATATAAAACTCACCTTGTGAAAATATACACGAAAATATTTTTAGTAAATGTATCCAATATTCCTGAGCTGACAACATAATTTTGTAAGTTTACTGTCATATATAGAAATGCATTAAAAAAAAAACAGAAAAAAAAAACAGCCCCTCATGCTGAAATATACAGCATTTCTTTTTTTTTAAGGAAAACATTTGTATATATTTAAAATCGTAATGTATTTTAAACCCTACAAACACACAACTGTGTATGTACACACAGACACACACATGCGTGTGTGTATGTATTGGAAGATGAGTTAGGTAGTTGACAGACATGTGTTGTGGTTATATACTATGGAACTTCGCGTTTTGAGTTCAATTCGTATTGATGTCACGTCTGTCATTTACACTTTGCTGAGAGGAACATATATATACATATATAAGCAAAACCTAACTTGAGCTTGACCATAAGTACCTACAATGATATCATATACTGCTAAAGTAATTTTATATTTTGTGAAAAGGTATTTTTGATAAGACGTATTGCTGAACGAAGATAACCAAGAATTTAGCTTGGAGATTAAGGATTCTTGTGTTGTTTTCATAACGTTTTACGAGCTTAGAAATGCACGGTGATAGCTAAGGGATAGTATTTCTGCTACCCTTTCTGTATGTGAATTGAAATAATGATATCATCGGAGAATCTCAGACCAAGTAACAAATTACCCGGAAAAAATAATTAAATGAAGCGGATTATCTGGTTTGTTAATTTTTTTTTTTCTAGACAGGTGTTAGTATTTGGTGAGATTTTGGCTTAAATTTTCAGAAACGCCTTACGAATCCATTCTTGATAATTTTTTAATGCCTTTTAGGGATAAGGATTAAGCTTGTAAACAGTATATCTTTTAGGTATAAATAATAAAAAAAACAACTTTGTAAAACATGCCGTTTCCAAGAAGTTACTATCCGTACACGAAATCATATTTAATCGCCGGTAATTTGAATGGTTTCCGAAGACTTCCATCCTTTTGCCATTTATAATAAAGCTTATCTGTTAGAATATTTTTCCAAACATCGAGATTTTTAACTCCATTGACCACACTGAAACTTAAACGATCTTGTAAATTGTTGAATACCAAAATATATAAAAAGAAAAAGAAAGAAAGAAGATAACAATAATAATAATAATAATAATAATAATAATAATAATAACAACAACAACAATAATAACAACAACAACAACAACAACAACAACAACAACAATAATAATAATAATAATAATAATAATAATAACAACAACAATAATAACAACAACAACAACAACAACAACAACAACAACAATAATAATAATAATAATAATAAGAAGAAGAAGAAGAAGAAGAAGAAGAAGAAGAAGAAGAAGAAGAAGAAGAAGAAGAAGAAGAAGAAGAATAGTAGTAGTAATAATAATAACAATGGTAATAATAAAACTTAATATAAATCTCAGCCCATAGAATTTAGAATCGTTGTATCGTTATTGTAGGAATTCCATAATAGATTACAGAATCTATTTAATTTGATCTGATAATATGTTTCTTTGATTTGATATTTCCTCGACGTTAAAATGTGTCTTTTAACAAAACAGTTAATTCTGCTTTTGGTTGAGGAATGCTTTTGTAGATTCCGGCTCGCATATAGATAATGTCGGAGTAACTTGAAATATCTTCGAAACTTGATTACAATTATCTGAAGAATTAGTTCCAATTAACGAGGAAATATATTCAGGGACACATGTATTTCTAGCCTTGTGCCAAAATTTGAAACCAGTATTTACATCGACAATTTATTCAGAAATATTTGTCCTTCGTTCAGTAGCATTCAAGTAACTTGTTAATGAATATGTGCACATTGTCGCCCTGGACTCGAAAACAGCAACTTTAATTGAAGAAAAGATTACAAGGCAATGTTGTGTATACACCAGGCCATGCATCTACTGGTGTATACACAGTTAATGCTAGGTGTATTCTTTTCATTAATGGCAGCATATTGAATTGATACCAACTTTAGGTCTACTAACATTTCTGTAATATCGATGCTAGAATGATCTGATATTTCCTCAACGTTAATGTTTTGCGTGACTTAATTTTACTTCTGGCTTAGCAATACTTTCGTAGATACAAGAACACACATGGATAATAACTGAGTAAATTACTGTAGCTTCTAAACATGATTACTATTATCTGAGAAATTAGTTCTGTAAAACTAAGACTGTAAGCTATACTTACAGAGAGATTAAGTAACCACTAAACAAAGGGTCTCTCACTCAAATCGGTTATTCACAGGTTCGTCCAATCCATATGTTTTGATCGAAAGAAATATCTGGGTTTATATATATATATATATATATATATATATATATATATATATATATATATATATATATATATATATATATATATATATATATATATATATATATATATATATATACACTCCTTTACTATTTTACTTGTTTCAGTTATTTGACTGCGGTTATGCTGGATCATCGGCTTTAGTCGAGTAAATTTATGTATCTGACTAAGAAATACCCAACCTATTATATGAAAACTATAGCTATTTTCAACGAGATTCCATTGTCTCAAACGTTTTCTCGTCGGTCATCTGAAAATATTCTTTTCTACTCTAGGCACAAGGCCCAACATTTTGGGAAATGGGAATACCCAGTACGTAGATCGACCCCATTACACAACTGGTACTTAATTTATCTACTTCGAAAGGATGAACGGCAAAGTCGACCACGGTGGAATTTGAACTCAGAACGTAAAGGTAGACGAAATACCGCGACGCATTTCGTCCGGTATGCTAATGTCTCTTATTTCTTTATTGCCCACAAGGGGTTAAACATAGAGGGGACCAGCAAGCACAGACAAAGGGATTAAATCGATTACATCGACCCCAGTGCGTAACTGGCACTTAATTTATTGACCCTGAAAGAATGAAAGGTAAAGTCGACCTCGGCGGAATTTGAACTCAGAACGTAAGGGCAGACGAAATACCGCTAAGCATTTCGCTCGGAGTGCTAACGTTTCTGGCAGCCCGCCGCCTTTTATAAATATAATCTTTTCTGCTCTAGGCACAAGGCCCGAAATTTTGGGGGAAGGGGGACCAGTCGATTAGATCGGCCCCAGTACGCAACTGGTACTTAATTTATCAACTCCGAGAGGATGAACGGCTTAGTCGACCACGGCGGAATCTGAACTCAGGACGTAAAGGTAGATGAAATACCACTACGCATTTCGCCCGGGGTGCTAACGCTTCTGCCTCCTCGTCGCGTTGATCATCTGAAAATATTTTTAAGAATTTCTAATACTGATATCATCCATGTGTGTTTATATTTATAAACAATACAGCAATGCGCAGATTAACCATATATAAGAATAGTTACAAATAAGAACTGCATCTAGAGCAAAAGGTTTGTATTACAGAACGGAAGCTGTGAGATGCATAATGCTAGGATTAGAAGAATATTGGAAAGCCAAGAATTGCTGAAGATGTATTATGGGAAGAAATAAATCATGTAATTCTATTGAATGGAATTTGCATGACTGATAGATAATCATTATGAAAACTTGGAATAAACAAAGAATAAGTGTTTCAGGATTTCTTTGAACATAATCTGTGAACATAAATCTGTGAACATAAATCTGTGAACATAAATCCATTGGTGACAACAGTTCAATATGTCTGACATTGATGTAATAAATAAACAAATGGATAGGCGCAGGCTCGAAAGTGTCGATAAGGAGGTTGCTTTGCTATCATAAGGTTTGTGGTTCAGTCCCATTGCGCAGCACCAGGGTCGAGTGTCTTCCATTGTGATTCCGGTCCGACCAGTACCTTATGAGTGAATTTGGTAAGGTGGAAACTTTGTGAAAGCCATGTGCGAGGTGGGAGAAACGTTAGCGCGCTGGACGAAATGCTTAGCGATATTTCGCACGTTGCTACGTTCTGTGTTCAAATTTCGCCGTAGTCGACTTTGAACTCAGAACCAATGGGCAGTCGAAATGCTACTAAGCATTTTTGTCTGGCGCTGTACCTACCGATTCTACCAGCTTGCCGCCCTTGTATATGTAAATACTAACATACGTAAAAATCCATTTGAAAACTATAGTCATTTTAATTATAAGCGTATTTACAATAATAACTTAACACATGCGTGTAGACACTTAAATATATACAAAGTTACGTAAATTGATCTTTAGTTGTAGGAGCAACACATAAATATTACTAGTAATGTGACATGAAGTAATATGAAAGTATACACAGTAACTTTATACAAAGCAATTATAATTTTACGGATCTCACTTATCGAAAGACAAAATACAGGTTATTTCTTGAATTATCACAATATCTGAAGCAATATATCGCCAGATATCCAAATTTGGTTTCAAATATTCTTAGGTATTTCCCGATGGCATAGCGATAGCAATAACCAGTTGGTAGAACTCAGTGTACATATGTTTTAGTGCAAAGTGTTAGGCGAGAACAGATCTTAATATTGGCTTTAAGTTTTGGCACACGGCCAGCAATTTTGAAGGAGGGGTAAGTCGATTATATCGAACCCCTCCCGGGTACTCAACTGGCAGTTATTTTATCGACCCCAAAATGATGAAAAGCAAAGTTGACCTCGGCGGAATTTAAGCTCAGAACATAGAGACGGACGAAATGCCGCTAAGCATCTTTGAGTACAGGACATAATATTAGTTAATGAAATGATAAGAGATCATGAGTCATAGAATCACATTCATTAGCTTACAGTTGTTTCTGAAATACGAAGCAGTGTGCTCAGAATGCAGATGCAACACGCTTTAGCTTCCTCAGAGCCATTAATGAGAAAGTAATTCATGCATAAATATTTAGAGGTATTAACTATACGTGGATAATGTATAATGTATGCATAAATATACTTAGGCATGAAGCTCGTGTGGTGATGCATCTCTCATTAAGTGAAGCCTTTTATTTTTCAACTCTGTTGTCCCTCATTTATTGTGTGTATATATATATATATGGGAGAATATACAAATAATAACAACAGACGAGGACAGATGGTGTAAATAACAAAAGGATATATTAGTATGACACTCGGGAATACGGAAAGTCTTTGACGTTTCGAGCTACGCTCTTCAACAGAAAGAATACGGAGACAAGGAGAAAAACACGGAGAAAAAAATGGAATAGTGTTCAGTCAACGGTCAATCATATACATATATACATATATGTACACACACGCACATATATGTATATATACGTATATATATACATGTATATATATATACATATATATACGTGTGTATAAATGGTATATATATAAACATATACCTATAAGCGAATACACATATAGCTATACACGCACAAGTATAATGTGTTTGAATATAAATCAGAGACGCATACTTCCATATTTATCGGTATATCTAAATCTACCTATATATATATATATATATATATATATATATATATATATATATATATATATATATATATATATATATATATATATATGTATATATATATATATATATATATATATATATATATATATATATGTATATACATATATATATATATATATATATGTGTGTGTGTGTGTGTGTGTGTGTGTGTGTGTGTGTGTGTGTGTGTGTGTGTGTACAGGCACTGATACACACACACACGCATATATACGTCCGCAGTAACTTCGGAACTAGCTCTCCCCTACATAGGAAAACACATCTGGTTATACTTAGAGAGCCATAACATCGAGTTAACATCTCTTGCATGCAGAAATCTTTTAGGAAAACACAGCAGTG
>NC_142942.1:48769802-48787302 GCF_046866305.1 Octopus bimaculoides
TATATATGTATATATATATATATATATATATATATATGTATATATATATATATATATACATATATATATATATATATATATGTACATATGTTAGTCATATGTATGTATGTGTGTCTGTGTGTATTGTGTGTGCATATGTGAATGAGCGTTTCTTTCTGTATATGTACGTGCGTAAATGTGTGTACGGACGTGTGTGTAATTTGTTTTGACTTTTATAAATTTATTGCAGATGCTCTGTGACAAGATATTTTTTCCATTTTACGTGAAACATTAGCAATAACAACAAGAACATTTGTAAGAGGATAAAGGAGAAGGACAACAAAGAAGGCGACGACAACAACAACAGCACCAATAACAACAACAATCATTCTTTCTACTGAAATTGTGTGGGAGGGCGATAGCTGGTTACATCTTCCTTTCTGCTTAACTGACAGTTGTTTCGTCGTTCCCAAAATGATGGAATGTAAAGTTTACCTGTGAGTTTTGAACTCAAAACATAAAGCAGGAATAAAAACCGCCAAACATTTTGTGCGACGCGCTAACGATTCTGCAAGTTGGCAACGTAGTTACAGTAAAATCGTTTTACATAAAACGAAAAGATTACTCAATTTTTTTTTCGTAGGTTACAAATCTATTATTAAAGAATAATATCAATATTAGCAAAGTCTCCAAAGTTTCAGCCTGTTAAGCTACCATCAGACTATCCGGTGTTAGTTTAGCTGGCCGAAATTCTGAAGTCTTTGCCACTCTAGAGGTCAACGTTATATATAAATATATATATATATATATATATATATATATATATATATATATATATATATATAGAGAGAGAGAGAGAGAGAGAGAGAGAGAGAGAGAGAGAGAGAGATACGTTTATGTATATGTAGCTTACGACACCATTTATCATATCTTCTGGTACATGGCTCCACCTGCACACGAGGACACGAGATACATCAACGATGAGAAGAAGAAGAAGAAGAAGAAGAAGAAGAAGAAGAAGAAGAAGAAGAAGAAGAAGAAGAAGAAGAAGAAGAAGAAGAAGAAGACCGGGTGCACAAACTGCAGCAGTATCGAGAATAACGGAACAAAATCATTAAGTCTTTTGTACAAATTTATTATCTCAAAAAGCAGAAAGCAGCTAAATATCCCTCAAAGTAATGCCATCCTGAAAATGGATCTTGAAGAATAAACGAAAACACGTTGGTTAATTTTGCCATATATACCCAGTTTTTCTTTCCATGCTATATATATATATATATATATATATATATATATATATATATATATATATATATATATATATATATATATATATATATATATATATTTATATATATATATATATACAAACATACATACTTATATGCGTGTATATGCGTTTGATCTTCTACATCTAGGCTTAAATATTTAATGCATTGCTTTTGTATCGCACCCGTATATGTTCGCTAGATATATATATGATTGTTATCTTTTATATATTTTTGCTACTGCTTACGCCCTATTTAATGTATATATATATATATATATATATACATACATACATATACATACATACATATATATATGCATATGTGTGCCGTCTGTGTGCGTATGTATATCTCTGAGCTTTCTGAATGCATGCATACATGTTTACTCATTCAACTATACATGCATGTAGTGTTCATCCGCTTGTATAATGATTTTGTGTCTCTCCTTTTGAATATATATTTTATATAGGAGCGGAGGCAACTTCCAGTGGAGCAGCACAAATCTATCGAATATTTGAATACTCCTCACATGGCGAAATGCCGTTGTGTACAAAATATATACAAACATTATTTCCCCGCAAAAAAAGAGAAAATGTAGATAAGCAAAAAAAAAAAAAAAAAAAAACACGCGCACACACACACACATACAGCTGGCTAGCTATAAAGTGCCAAGTGGGCAAGATTATTATATAATATGTATGCCAATATTTGACTGATAAAAGCGAACGTTTCTGTGATCGATAAACATTTTTCCCTGAAACTATGCTTAAACATTCCACCAGTCACTCAAGCGGAAACTCTTGCATGAAAGTCAGCCTCACCTGCATGCCAAACATTTCTAGTTTTGTACACGAAAATAATGTTAAAACATCACGGTTTTATACACCCTCCAAAACATGAATACATATATAGAAGTAACAATATACAGCTCTATCTTACTGCTGTCAGTAATGCAATGATTTCGTATGTTATAGTGTACCGCATCGCTATATACTACTGTTTCACCGAAAGGATGGCATATCTAAAAGCTGTTTAGAAACATAGTGTGCATTGCAGTGTTCTGTGTGGATATAACTAATGGCAAACTTTTCTTCTGGTTACATAGTCCCAAAGAAATATCGGTTTAAAAATCCTGTGCCGTTGTTGTACGTTTAAAGCTTGGCACATTTAAAGCTTAGCGACAATGTCTCGGAACACACTAAATTTAGTGGAACGCAAAGACTTGAAATTTACGTGTATACGGCGCAGTATAAATGGCGTTAAAGAATCCTTTAACGAATATAAACGATGTAAACGAAAGATGTTATCGAAACGTGGTTCATAAATCGTTAAAACCGGTAGACAGATAATCAGATTGTAGGTAAAATTGATCAATGAAAGTATATATATATCTCTTTATCTATCTGTCTATCTGTCTGTCTATCTATCTTTTTTTTTTCAGCGATCCCTTTTGATCGAAATCCACCCCCTTTTTTTCTGCGATCCCTTTTGATCGAAATTATCCCCCCCCCCCAAGAAAAGCTCTACTTTGTAATTTGTCCATTTTCTGTATTTAGCCCTGTGTGGCTATAATAAAAAAGATATCTATCTATCTATCTATCTATCTATCTATCTATCTATCTATCTGTCTGCCTGTCTGTCTGTCTGTCTGTCTATCTATCTATCTATCTATCTATCTATCTTATGTCTGTGAGCATCTGTTTGTGTGCATATGTAAATAATATATATATATATATATATATATATATATATATATATATATATATATATATATATGTATGTGTGATGTGCGTATGTGTGTCGGTGTGTACATACATGGTTTTGTAATGATGTTACACATAACGTACATGATATTATTCCGTTTATTCCGTGTGTTAGTGCATAGGTTCGCCTTGTCTTCACATTTCCACTTGTCTGCATTCATAAACAGCATTTAATTTGTACAAGATGGCTGACAAGGAGGAAATAACAACAGTTTTACATGTTCACACACGCCATTTCACACGGTAGAAAGCACGTAGGCACCACCTACGCTTAAAAATACGTTTCATTTACATGGGGGAGATATAGGAGGCTGGAGATGGTTAGAAATGAATTTGTAAATACTTATTTTGTAAACGAGATATACTTTTGCAGAGTAGATTCGTTGTGTGTGCAGCTAGTAGCAATAATGGCGAAAAATATTGATGTGAAGAGGGAGATAGTGTTAAACTCATTCAATCAAACATTTTCAGGAAACATTTTCGTGAAGCATTTTCACGACACATATTCGTCAAACATTTTCCTCAATCAAGAACGAGCAGTCAATACCATTGCAGCGATGAAGAATTAATCTTTATTTTGGAGAAGTCAGACACATATGACAGTGGGGTTTTCATCCGTGTGTTCATGGGGGACCTCAAGTAAGTTGTGTAATAACTGCTTGATGATACTATGATCAAAAGTCGTACCTCAAGACAAGCATCAAATTAACACGTGTGTGAGTGCGAGATCTCTGTGTATGTGTATGTGTGTGTGCATGTACGCGCACGCGTGTGTTTGTGTGTGTGTGAGTCTGTGTCTGTGTGTGTGGTGATTACCTTTTCCTTGCAGAAGGCCATCTCTTCAATTAGTAAATGCCGGCATATACATACGAGATGATTCGAAGCCCTGTGTCAGTCTTCCGCATTCTAGCAAAAGGCATAGTCTGACCTAGGGGTATATATATACTTCAACACACCTGCCCAAGATACTGCTTAGTGCGACTAAACAAGAACTGCCTGGATGCAAACGGATCCTTATCACAGGACGATTCCTGCAACTATGAAATTTATGGAATATATGATGGGATATATAAAATAATATATTTCATATACATGATATATGAAATAGAATATCTATACTGTTTTATATGAAGTATCGCTTTTTCATATCGACTGCAGGAAGAAGTTTAGTGAAATACGGTACGCTCAATTAGTTCAATCAGACGTATTCTTGAAAATTTTAGTAAAAATTAACGGCTTTGAACGCAGAAAGAAATTAATGCGTATCACTATTGTTACAGACAATCTACTATGTACATGTATAAATATGTAGGTATATATACATATATGCATACATATATATATATATACATGTATATTCATATATATGCTTATATACATCTATATATATATATATATATATATATATATATATATATATATATATATATATATATATATATATATATATATATATATATATATATATATACATATATGTATATGTATATATACATATGTATACAAACATAGCTGTACTTATATATCTATCTATAAATACACACATATATATATACACATATATACATATACTTACACACACATATACATACACATATATGTACGTTGCAATATTAACTCCCAATGAATAGCTGCTACTACTTCCATTAATTTAGCTTATATCTTAATCCCTTTTAATCTTTATCAGATAATGTTTAGCTAAATTGTAAGCTCCGGGGTAACTTTCTTCTATATGGTATTATTTGATTGCGATTTCAATGTTTCGATATCACCATGCTCATTATTATTATTGCCATTATTATCATCATCATTATTACTATTATTATTATTATTATTATTATTATTATTATTATTATTATTATTATTATTAATGATAATAATAATAATAATAGGGAATAGAAATACATATTGAATGAATACCAACAGCCTTAAGCAAGCTTACATGCATTAATACTTTTGTTTTCGTTCTCCACTTGAATTTCATATCAGTCGAATGAAATTGTACTGGGTGTGAGTAAAATTAAGTTTGATTGAAATTTAATTATTCAATTTAGATTAAATTCAAATTTGAAAGATTAATTCAATCCTTTTCATAACCATAAACGCTTGTATATTGTATCGGCACTCGATGCTTTTTTTATTAAGACATTTCGTTGAAAAACTTTTTGGACGCAACTTTGAAGGCATTTAAACTTAGTCATCACCTATGAAGGGTTCTCTCTATTTATAGTTTCAGGCATGCATACGAGCATGCATACATTTGAGTCCCAACTGCTTGCGAATGACGATAGCTCGTTTCTCCTATTGCAGATCGATATTTAGAACTGAAACCAAGACGGTGAGTAAGCAGAATCGTTAGCATTCTATAGAAGATGCTTATCGCCATTACATCTGCCTTTTCGTTCTGGGTTCGAATTTCGCTGACGTCGACTTTTCCTTTCATACTTTCGGACTTGATAAACTAAGTACCAGTTGAATACTAGGGTTGATTTAATCGATTAGCCCCTTTCTCCAGAATGTTACTCCTCTTGTACCCATAGTACTAAGGATATTTAGAGTTCACATACACATGTTTAAACACATAAATATAGGCACACAGGAACACGAACAAACACTTAAGACACACACACACACACACACACACACACACACACACACACTCACACACACACACACACAAACAATCACACACATACGCAGGCATGCAAGCACAATAGATGAACAAAAGTTTTAGTTATGTGATAGCAGAATTTAGTATTTTGACACAAATAGAAAAAAAAAATGCGTCTTCTTGGGTATTCCGAACTAACCTGAATACTTGATAGACTTTCTTTCTCTCCCCCTCTCTTTCTCTCTTTCTCTTATATATGTTTTATAGAATACACGACTGTGTTCTAGGTTTAGCTTATATATCATGGATTGTGTTAGATTTTTCGCATGAGTACGATGGTAAAATTCTTAAAATCAGGGCATTATATTTTAAGAACGGGAGATCTGCCTTCCTGTCCTACAAATATGTATGTATGTATGTATGTATGTATGAAGGTGCATGGCCCAGTGGTTAGAGCGTCGAGCTTACAATCATAAGGTTGTGAGTTCGAATCCCGGACAGGTCTACGTGTTGTGTTCTTGATCAGGAAATTTTATTTCACGTTGCTCCAGTTCACTCAGCTGTAGAAATGAGTTGCAATGTCACTGGTGGCATGGAGGGGGTAGGCTGGTATGCATGGGCAACTGCTGCTCTGAGTAAACCTCTAATGGAATTTAGAATGTCTGTAAAAAAAATGAACATTGGTCCTGTGAATTATCTTAGTGTTATCAATCACTTATACATTCACACATTGTTTCATTCTGCTTCTGAGTATATACAGACTTGTAAATGCAGCAAACACACCAAACACACACACACACACACACACACACACACACACACACACACACACACACACACACACAGAAACAAACACACACACACACACACACGCACACACACAAAGACACAAACAGGCAAATACGCGCGCGCTTACACGCACTCAAACACACATCGAAACATCCACACGTAAGCACACATACGTTTGTATATATATATATATATATATATATATATATATATATATATATATATATATATATATATATTCATACATATATATATAGCTAGTTATATATAGATACCGATATATAATTGTGTGTGTGTATATATATAAACCCCGTAATATATATATATATATATATATATATATTTGTATATATATATTAACCCTGTAGTATATATATATATATATACATATACACCTATATACATTATATACATACTTGTATGTATACGCACAGGTGTGTGCTCGAGCGCGCGTACTCCTATGTTTCTGTGAGTGCATGTCAGTCTGCCTTCGTCGGGCGTCTCTGTGTTTATGTTTGTATGAGATTGTGTTATGCCGGGCTTTAGAATGAATATCAGATCAGATTAACAAGATGGGCAAGATCTCGTGTTAATGACAGCTTTACATGCAAAGCGTTGGAAGACTTTTACCGTCTTCCGCGATATGCTATCAAATCACTGACAGACATGCAATAATATCGGATCATCAGCCAGAACAACAACAGCAATAACAACAACAATAACAACAACAACAGCAGCAGCAGCTACAACTACAACTACAGCAACGTAAAGAAGAGTAAACCGTCATAATATCACAGTCGAAAATGGCGGCTGAAATTACAATGTGGCCTATATTTGCCTCAAAGTGATAACGATACGATGTATAACAAATGAATAATATTTTTTTTCTTTTTTGTTTTCAGCAAGTTTTCAAAACAGAAAAATCAATTTATTGCTTAGATCATTGTTAGAATTGCTGTTTAGACTCAGGTCAGTCCTGCTCAATAACTTCTCTGACCAAAGTGCTAGAGTCTTGTGACTGTTCGGAGTTATTTAAAATTTTTATGCTTTGTTTTCTAGGTGCCCCCAGCATGGGCACAGCCTTAAGGCTGTAAAAATGTAAAAGAATAAAAGAATATTGTATATTTAGAACTACATTATCCTGTAAACTCTTCGCGTTTGATTATACTCTGGTGTCTTCAGACGCAATAAATATTTTGGATAACACGCAGAACTTCCTATGTTGGGTTACACATGCGAGATAAATTGCTGGGGGAGTTGACTGTGCTCTTTGTTCAGCAACGGAGGGTAATCAAAATTTCGACCACAAAATAATTTAAGATTTTAACCCTAAAGCTGATTACTGAATACTGATTTGGTTATGATGTCGTATCTCTCATAGCAACAGCAATGATGAATATAAAAATAATAACAACACTAGTAATTAGACTTTTATTCAGTTGCAGTGACTCATGAAAGATTTTATTCCATCACTGCACAGACTCCACAGACATCCTTTTGTATTCATCTTTAGTCAATCTTAGTTTTCTGCCTTTTGAATTTCTCGTAATAACGACCATGTCCGGCCCCTACGCGAAAGAAATTTGGCACTAAAGAATTCCTTGCCTGTCTATGTATTCCTAGCAAACGCCTGCTTGCAGCACCCACCGTGGGGAACTTTTAGCCTTTACTTCTATCAGTCATCAGACTGCAGCCATGATGAGGCACCACATTCAAGAATTATTAGATGAATGAATCGACCCCAGGACTTTTTTTTTTTTAAACCTGGTACTTATTATATCGGTTTCTTTTGCCGAACCACTAACTTGCAGGAAAGTAAACACATCATCGGTTGTCCTGCGATGGCGGAGAACAAATACAGACACACAGACACATATCCCCCACTCCCAGACGCACATACTACGCTATACGATAGTTGAGGCGCGTGGCCTAGTGGTTAGGGTGTCAGGACCATGATCGTAAGATTGTGGTTTCGATTCCTGGACCGGGCGACGCGTTGTGTTCTTTGAGTAAAACACTTCATTTCACGTTGCTCCACTCCGCTCAGCTGGCAAAAATGAGTAACGCTGCGATGGACTGGCGTCCCGTCCAGCCGGAGAACACTTACGCCATAGAAACCGGGAAACCGGCCCATGATCCTGGCTAGGCTTTAAAAGGGCGCATTTATTTATATTTTTTATATACGATAGGCTTCTTTCAGTTTCCGTATACCAAATCCAATCATAAGGCTATTGCTGGTCCGAGGCTATAATACGAGATACAAACTCAAGGTACCACGCTCGGGGACTGAATCTGATGTTTACTTTATCGATTAAATTCACAAACCTCGGATATAATAAACAGATTAGCTTCCGCCTGGGAAAACGAAAAATTAAAACTACATTTGTCTAAAACTACATGTAAAACATATTACAATTAATGAAATAACAATAATATTCATACTAACATCCACATAAATGTTAAACGTGTCTGATTTAAAGACAAACAGGCGAGGAATTTAACAATTACAAGTTATGCAGTTATACGTAAAAATTTATAAAGCTCTACAAATATGTAAGATAAGGTTTAGACAAATTAAAGGCAGCTTAGTTGGTTGGATTAAGAAAACTAAAAGAGATAGCAACAATTTAAGAAAATCTCATAGACTGTATTGTTAGAAAAGATAAGAAATGTCTATGTGTTTAATCATATTTCATATAACAATAGTATAAACAAGAAGCAGTGTTGTTTAACAAATCGCATTTAAAAAAACAGAATCGATCTATCTGACGTTCGTGAAATTAGGGACAGCACTTCGAGTAAAATGCTATATTTGGAATATATGTTGCAGAATATGTATGGATATATATATATATATATATATATATATATATATATATATATATAATATAATATAATATAATATAATATAATATAATATAATATAATATAATATTATATATATATATATATATATATATATATATATATATATATATATATATATATATATATATATATATATATATATATATATATATATATATATATATATATATATATATATATATATATATATATATATATATATATATATATATATATATATATATATATATATATATATATATATATATATATATATATATATATATATATATATATATATTATATATATATATATATATATATATATATATATATATATATATATATATATATATATATATATATATATATATATATATATATATATATATATATATATATATATATATATATATATATATATATATATATATTAATTTATGAGGTGCAATGGCTCAGTGGTTGGGGCAGCGGACTCGCGGTCGGAGGATCGCGGTTTCGATTCCTAGACCGGGCGTTGAGTGTGTTTATTGAGCGAAAACATCTACAGCTCCACGAGGCTCCGACAGAGGGTGGTGGCGACCCCTGTTGTACTCTTTCGCCCCAACTTTCTCTCACGCTTTCTTCCTGTTTCTTGAGTAACGCTGCGATGGACTGGCGTCCCGTCCAACTGGAGGGAACACATACGCCATAGAAACCGGGAAACCGGGCCCATGAGCCTGGCTAGGCTTTAAAAGGGCGCATAAATAAAATAAAAATATTAATTTATATACAAAACCATGCACTTTAAGAATGAAACATCAACAAGCTGGAATTCAATAGATTTGTATAAAATAAAAAAAAAACGTCTCTAAGTAGTAATTCGTGTAAAAGCTATTATATTTGGTAACAAGTATGAGAAGAAACTAAACGTCCGTGTTTAAACAAAAAGAGAAGAAACATTCTCATATACGCGTTAGTTTCAACATATTAAAAATGTATGCGTGTTGCCTACCAATTCTAATAGAAAGCAATTTGTAAAATGCGAAACAACGGCGTTGTTTCGCATTTAAAAATATATTTTGACTAATATTGTAACTGCGGTATCTATCTATCTATCTATCTATCTATCTATCTATCTATCTATCTATCTATCCATCTATCTAATCTATCCTCCTCCCTTTCCGCAACTTCACATAACTGGTAGATGTTCATATACGCCCTCGTAATTTAGTGGTTCAGCAATAGAAACCGATAGGGTACGTATAAGGCTTACAAAAAAAAAAAAAAAAAACGTAAGAATTAAGTACAGTTGTTGATTCGTTCGACTAAAATTATTCAAGACGGTTCACTAGCATGGCCGCAGTCTAATAACTGAAACAAGTAAAAGATAGAAGATATAAAAATCAAATATTCCAATATCGTAATTGGAGGAAAATTACTAGCACCAACGGACGATATAATATTCCTTTCGACAATAGGCACATAGACTGAAATTTCGGGAGAGGTGAGCATGAGCCGATTAGATTGACCCCAGTGTTCAACCGACACTTAATTTATCGACCCCCAAAACATAAAAGGCAAAGTCGACCTCGGCGGAATTTGAACTCAGAGCGTAGAGGTGGACGAAATGACGCTAAGTGCTTTACTCCATGTTGTAACGATTCTGAATGCTTGTCACCTTAATAGGCGATATAAATTTCCGAAAAATATGTAAGTAAAATGTGTATCTAAAAGAAATCTGTTCATTTATTACAGGGATCAGTTGGAATTTTGAGAGAATAGTTTTGAAACAGAGAACTGATAAATAATATTTAAAGGAGATTATCAAAGTATGTAAAAATAATGATAATACGTGCAATATTTGTGGATAGATCTAATAAGATGGGAGAGAATTGATGTAAGACATGCGATCACTGATCATATATATGTATAAAGACGTACGCAGAGACCAACATATAACAAGCAAATGTTTAGATAACAATAGTCATTCCAAATTAAGTTAGGGAAAACAATACGTACGAGTGTGGACACACATACATACATACATACATACATACATACAAACATACATACGTACACACATAAACACACAGGCATACACACACATATTTATGTATATGTATATATATATATATATATATATATATATATATATATATATATATATATATATGTATATATATATATATATATATATATATATATATATATATATATATATATATATATATATATATATGTAGGTATATATTTGTATATAGGTATGTATGCACATATATATGTATAAATATCTAAAAAAGAATTATCGTTACAATTATATATATATATATATATATATATATATATATTATATATATATGCATACATTTATGTATATACACACACATATATAGAAATATAAATAAAATAAATATATAAACATTATGTACAAAAATATATTTATCTATGAGTATATATATGTATATACACATGCGAATACATACCGTCGTGCACGCACGCACACAAGCACACACACACGTGTATGCATGTGAGAAATATAACTCATAATTTGCGTGCAAATTGGCTGTATGCTTTTCTAAAGTATACAATGAAATTGAATTAAAGCCTTGCTTATATATCTTAAAAGAATTATAGCTTTTGCAGCGTTGTATGTAGTTGCATTGCTTTGATAAAGTGTACGTGTGCAAACTGTTAATTTCTCATTGAGAACATTTCGCTATAATTTGAAACAGCGGAATTATTAAATATAACAGAACATAAAATAAATAAAACATATGATAATGGAATGGAAAGGAACTTTATGCAAATGTAGACAATAGAGTGGAAGCTATATAATGAAAGGTTATGAGATATATTCAAAAATGTGTGAAAATAAAGTAGAGATAGAATAATTTTGTTGATTAGGTTGAGAAGGTGTATCACATGACATGCTGATACAAAGAGATTAATGCTAATGATGTCATCTAATAATCCGGAATAATTATTGGATATCTGTCGGAATAATAGGTTAAATTAAAATTATTTTAAAACCAGTTTTAGGGGGAAAAATACTAAGCTAAAATAAATTTAATACGGCTTAATAAATTGATAGTTAAATAGGAATTTGTGGGTAGCGAATGTTGTAATTAAAAGGGTATAATGACAAGAAGGACAAGTTATGAGTCTAAGAGCAAACAAATAAATAGGATAAAGGATAGAACTCTATTATAATCAAAGTTCTCGGTTAATTATTATTGCATAGATTTTCTACTATATTATAACAAAGAAGTGAAGCAACTACCATAGTAAAAGCAAAGTGAGTTAGCAAGAATGCAGTCGGATGGGAACAATGAGCTTCATTTTTGAAAGGTAATAACTATAATAACGATAATACAAGGTGAAATGTACAATACAAAGAAAAGTTTACGAGAAATATTTTAATAAACTAGAAGAAAACGTGGATGTGTGTTCGTTAAATTATTATTTAAGAATGTAACAAGTCTCAAGTATTTCATATTTGTAATTCTCTAATGATTTTATGCCAAGTAGAGACTAATTTGATTACTGTTTAATTAATTGTATGGTGGAATATAAATTTCAAGTAACACTGATATGACGTTTTATTATTAGTATAATGTCTTTGAATAAATCGTAACGTTTACGTTAAAAGTTTATTATTGTATATGACGAAATATACCACGATGGCAAGATATCGGGTTCTTTATTTAGATTTCTGAAGAGTTCTTGTGTTGATAATATACAACTTCGAACGCGTAAGTGGTTAAACCTATATGTACTGCTGAAATGAGTTTGTGTTGATAAAGTACAAATAAAATTCTAATTTAGTTTTATAATTTCCTTCCTATGGTTAAATATTAATGTACATACAGTTATAGTCAGAAAAAAATATGATCGGCCCCAGTACACAACTGGTATGTAATTTATCGACCTCGAAAGAATGAAAGTCAAAGTCGACCTAGGCGGAATTTGAACTCAGAAAGTAAGAACAGACGAACTACCGCAAGGCATTTCGCCCGTCATGCTAACGTTTCTCTCACTGCATTCTTCTGAAAATAGACCTATGTGCCCGATTTATAAAGTTTCCCAAAACAATCTGCATTGTTAGAAAGTTTCCTTATTTCTCGTTTCATAATACTCCATAATATCCCATAATACATCTGAACTGCAATGCTTCAAGCGAACTACAACGCTCTTTTGTCATACGCACAAACACACACGCGCATACATATATGTATATATGTATATGTGTGTATGTGTGTATGCACACATTTATATATATGTATATATATTTATGTATATATATAAATATATATATATATATATATACACACACACACATATATATATATATATATATATATATATATATACACTCACATATATATATATATATATATATATATATATACGGATAGAGAGAGAGACGGAACAAGAGAGAAAGAGGGAGAAAAGGAGAGGTATGTACGTAGTTAAGTAGAGTGAAAAGTCGTAATTTAAGTCAGACTCTACTTGAACATGCCAGCATACATGATCGACGCTGGCGGGCGATAATGCTATCGTCGTCGTCGTTGTTGTTTTATTGGATGTGTAATCGATTTCCGTTTATGCCATTACGATGGCGTGGATGACTTTAATAATTGATATGAAAATGACGATGACGACGACGACAGCTGCCAGGCCGCCAACCACAACTGCCACGTAGACAATGATGATGCTGATGATGATCATGAGGAGAAGGAGGAGGAGGAGGAGGAGGAGGAGGACGACGACGACGACGACGACGATGACGATGATGATGAGGAGGAGGAGGAGGAGGAGGAAGAGGAGGAGGAGGAGGGTGATTTGCTTCCTAGTTGTTTTCTCTTCAAAACGATTCTTGAAATAAATAGCCTTAATTTTGACAACCATTTTCGATAATACTTAATATAAGCATGCATAGACATGCACACAGGCACTCATATCATATATGTATATATATATATATATATATACACACGTACATACATGCATACATATATACATAGATATGTGTATATATATGTGTGTGTGTATACGTATGTATGTAAATATATCAATGCATGTATATATATATATATATATATATATATATATATATATATATATATATATACACGCACACACACATAAATATTTCCTTCATGTGTTTATTTTTCTTCACACGTTAACAGATTCCTCGTAAATGTTCAGAAAAATATATTTGAGAAACACTTCCAATATATCATGGAAGACATAGTTGATCACTCACACACATACACGTACACACACACACACACACACACACACTCACACACACACACACACACACACACACAAACACACACACACAAACACATACACACACATACGGTATAACGGACAGGCACAGAACCCTCCACTTATACGTCCACATATACGCATAGAAACGGTCGCATATAAACGCCTACATGCGTATGATATTTACACACACCTATGTTATACCCATGACATACACACACACACAACAAAGACAAGCATATATATATATATATATATATATATATATATATATACAATAATGCTTCTTTCACACCTTTCTATGTATTGATAGAACAAAGGATACAAAGAAACGTACGCCACATCTATACTCTCTTTCTCTCTCCACTGAACGGTATAACAATGACTGCAGATAAATAAAGTCACAAACAAATTATTGACAGAAATATATTGAATGAAACATTTACACGTGTCAAAGAGAGAGAGAGACAGAGAGAGAGAGAGAGAGAGAGAGAGAGAGAGAGAGAGAGAGAGAGAGAGAGAGCAAAAGAAAGAGAAAAAAACACGACCAGAACCAGCAACAATATTAAAAACACGAAAAACACCACTTAAATAAATATGAAAAATAAAAGAAAGAAAGAAACCTACCCATAAAAAGAAGAATTTGTTAAATTTTCAATCGTTAAACCTGGAACCGAGTTTCATTTCACGAAATTTGAACTGTGTTCGCTAATAGGATTCTTCGATACAAACAGCGTTTTCAAGCACCATTTTGTAGTCAGTTAATGGTATATTTCACGTCGAAGTAATAATCTCAGAGGTGCAATTTTTAAAGGTTTTTTTTTTACGCTCGTTTTCATTGTAAGATTATTTCTCTATTTCATTTTGAGTAATAATATATACGTATATAAACAGTAAGCATTGCAAAATGGAAGAACCGTCGTAGGTTTTATATATATAAATTTATATATATATATATACTCACATATATACATATATATATATATATATATATATATATATATATATATATATATATATATATATATATATATATATATATATATATATATGTGCATATATATAAATTTATATACATATATATATATATATATATATATATATATATACATATGTATGTATGTATGTATGTATGCATTAATGTGAAAAGCTTCTTTCAGAAACTGAATTGTATGAATAAAACATGTCATATTTGACAAACGTTTCACTAAGATGATCATGATTGCACATTTTTCAAAATGATGATGATAATAATAATAATAATAATAATAATAATAATAATAATAATAATAATAATAATAATAATGATGATAATAATAATAATAATAATTATTATAATAATAATAATAATAATAATGATAATGATAATAATAATAATAATAATAATAATATTGATAATAAATAAAGGCACTTTTGTAATTTTATAAAAAGAATATAAAGAACTATATATATTTTTCCACACACAACACAATAAGCACAAGTTGTTTTCTCACTTTCATTCTGTGTATGGTGTTTGGTTTTATTCCTTCTTTCTGTGCAAACATGAGTCCGAATATATCTAACTATATATGTGTCCGCCTGGATATATATACATACATACATACATATATATATATATATATATATATATATATATATATATATATATATATATATATATATATATATATATATATATATATATATATATATATATATATATATATATATATTTATATATACATACATATATATATATATATATATGTGTGTGTGTGTGTGTGTGTTTGTGTGTGTATGTGTATGTGTATGTGAGTGTGTGTGTAGGTATGCATGTTTCTAAGTACGTATTTATACATGTATATGTGTGTATTTGATAGATAGACAGATAGTTTCTTTAAAATGAATTAATGTAGGAATATGTGAATTTATACAATTGTGTGTATTTGCGTGTACGTGTGAATTTATGAATCAGTATCTCTATCTCTCCTTTTTTTTATATAGACATATGTAAGTTCACGCATTCGTGCTAACATATCGACACATATTTCTCAATATTCCAATGAATTCCATCCAATTATGTGTATAAACCTTTATCCCCACAGAAACACACACATGCACATATTTACATATATAGGAACACACACACACACACACACACACACACACACACACACACATATATATATATATATATATATATATATATATATATATATATATATATATATATATATATATATATATATATATATATACATATATATGCATGCTAATAAGCACCTATGTGTCCAATGCTTGCCTGTTTACTCACACATACACAACTTTCCAAAGCGAGGAAGCCATCCAATCACAGACAGGTATATGCACGCGCGTACAGATACATGAATAATGAATTGACACATGTACGGAAGCACACATATGCACATGTACGTATTCAGGCACTCACCGATACATACTTAGGCACATACATACGTTGAGTGGAGCAGAAGGAGCAAAACGGAAATAGTTCAACACATGTAAAAAAGTGTTTGGTTCCTTGTGTATGTTTAAGCACAGAAGCCTTATATGTATGTGTATCCATGTGCGATAGATTGTGTGTGTGTGGGTGGGTGTTTGTGTGTGTGTGTTGCAGTGGTTGAGTGTATGTGCCCGTGAATGTGCTACAAGATAAAACTGAATTTTTGCCAAGAAATTCCTGAGTACATTTTGTGTCCGTTATCATTCTCCGTTTCCAATTTCTTTCATCTTCCTTACTTGTCTGTCCAGACTATACCAACTATTCCCTCTTGCACCAGCAAAGTTTGTATGGCACTCTTGATAAAAGCGTCCCAAGTTATTTCCGTCTGAGCTTATACAATTTCCACTGGTAAATTAGCGCGCGTCCACCTTTGTCCCTGGATAGATGCAACTTAGCAGTACGGCAACAAAGTTGTAAATCTCGATGGAATGCAAGAAGTTTTTCTCGATTTTTAATCCAGATTCTATAACTCTTCTTTCCATCAATC
>NC_142942.1:48797302-48809802 GCF_046866305.1 Octopus bimaculoides
GTATAATATTTTTCTGCACAGCAACAGTGCAACAACTCGAAAAAAGATTTAAATTGGAATATTGGGTTGTCCGGAAAGTTCGTGCCGATTTATAGTAGCTTACCTTTCGACTTATTTGCCATGAAACCACCTCAATTCTGGGAAGAGGGTATTTTCAAGTTGAAGGAAAAATGGAGACGCATTGTGCAACAAAATGGTTCATATTTGGTTCATTAGAAATGTAATGGCAAGTATTTATTGACCATTTTCTTTCCTTTAAAAATCGGCAAGAACTTTCCGGACAACCCAATACAAAGGAGTTAATGTTGAGTGTTTTCTGGCACACCATTCGAATTCTGCAGGCCCTAATTTACGGCCAAAACAGCTAGATCGACTTGTACATCGAGAGGACTTAGGAGGACCAAAAATACCCTGTGAAATGAAGCAGGGTTTGGAAAGACAGGGAAAAATTTTGAATGTTTATGCTACAGGTTTATACCTTATACTGCGTCGACTCGTGTGCTGGTAAATGCGATAAAACTACGTTTTAAATAGAGTTCCATGTCACAGACGAAAAGGTTACCGGTAGGAAATATTTACTATTGCTCTACGTCCAGCAATGTCACAGTACCACCACAAACCAACCGTATTTATAATAAGATACTTAGATAAGACCAATGTGTTTTTATGAACAACACCATACTGACAATAACGACTCTGAAACATGACATTTACAAATTCCATAACCCGACGTTAATACCTTCTTCCTGCTATTAATGCTGGGATACTATTAATATTATTACCAAAAATATACTTCAACTAACGTCACAACGTAACCGAGGTTCAATAATTCAAGCATCTTCACTACCATTTATCCCATCACCATCGCCTCTCCGATAGACCCACTCAATAGTGTTATTGACGTCATAACTCCGATACTATAACCGACAACCACAAAATGTCGCCATCAACAGCAACATCATCATCATCGTCATCCTTTTTTAGAACTAAAGAAAAACAACAACAACAACAACAAACAGTACAACAATCGCTGCATCTCCACTCGCTTCCCATTCGCCATTGAAGAAACATAAACGCCAATAAACAACCCCCAAACAAAAACGAAAAGATCAAAGGAAAAAGCAAAAGAAGAGGAAAACCTGACACAAAGTCAAACTATATTCCTAAGATGGCAGTTAGGATATAAAGTTTTATGTCTTTCATCCAAGCATGACGTAACACGTTTTGGCGGGAAACTTTAACACAGGATTGGCTTCCATGACAGGCAGTACATCTCATTGGACAACAAACAGAGATGAAAGCAACAACTTCTTTGACAGAAAACATAAATAAACCTTGAGTCTCAGAGGATGGGGAGAAGCATCACTATCTGCCATTAATTTCTTCTTTTCCCTTCTTTCTTCTCTCTTCTTTTATATCTTTTTCGTTCTTTTTGTTGTCTGTTTTTTTTTTCTCTTTTCTTTTCACCTTATCCGATTCCTTTTATCTTTCTTTCCATCGTATCATTCATTCCTGCTTAATTGCTTATTTTCTCTTTCTCTCGTCTGTTGCTTCTATTCACATCACTTGTTTTTGTTACGTCTATTGATGTAGGAATTTTTCACCTTTATTTTTTTAAAATATATTTTTGGTCTCGTGCTGTTGTTGTTGTTGTTGTTGTGTTGCTGTTGATGATGATGATGATGACGATGAAGACGACGACGATAATGATGATGATGATGATTATGAAAATAATAATAATGACGATGATGATGATGATAATTTCAATTATTGGCCACAAGGGCCAGGGATTTGAAGAAAATAAGGAGCAGGAGGAGGAAAAAGAAATAACTACTACGATAAATGCTCAAAAACAACAACAACCACAACAAACACAACAATAATACTGATGAGTTTTTGTACTATGACCTCAAGATCTGAAACTGTTTTTCAGGGTGGGTGGGACGGGACAAGGAGCTAGTCGATTACATTGATCCCTCTACTCAACTGCTACTTAGTATTAACCACCCCGAAACGATGAAAGGCAAAGTTGACTTCGGTGGAATTTGAACTTAGAACGTTAAAACCGAGGAAATGCCGCTGACGATTCTGCCCACTTCATTGGCCTACCAGTAAGCGTCTCTCGCGGCTTCTCATCTTAACTGATTGGAAGATTCATCATGTATATTGTTTTGTCTTGGTATAATAGATGACCTACAGCAAATATTCAGCTCAATTTCACAGATTTGCTTGTCAGCTGTTTGACCTTAACCAGTTGAGCTTGTCCCTTAGTAGCTGGCAATATAGGCATCTCTGATCACGAGCAGAAGTAGTTAGGGAGTATCATACCCACGTGTTGAGAGGAATTCTTTGTGGTTTGGAAACATGGGTGTTTTGTTCTTCATCCTTAAACAACTCTAATTCAGGGACCTTTTGAACGGGACGGGCTAGTCGACATGAAGAAATTTCTAACTGGGCCCCACCTGCAAGGTCATGCGCTCTTTATCTTGATATGAGATCACCATTTCGCGAACATATGGTTATGATGCATGTGCCCGGTGTACCCTTATCAGACGGGTAGTCATGATGGGTATAATGGGCTCCATATATATTACCCCAATGTCACTTTGATGGCATGCACTGCTCTCTCACTCAATAATAACGATAAAAATATTATTATTATTATTATTATCATTATTGTTGCTGTTGTTGTTGTTGTTATTATTATTATTATTATTATTATTATTATTATTATTATTATTATTATTATTATTATTATTATTATTATCATTATTATTATCATTGGTTGATTGTACTATGCAATGAGTTGTGAACACAATAGAAACGCGCTGAACTTTGGTATGTAATTACATCTCTCACAAAGAAGATTGGACGAGATCAAAGGATCCCGGTCCTCGGGGTTGCTGCACTGCAAACGGCCTAGTACGAACCTAAAACTACAAGATTCGTTGCAAAAAAACATTCTCAGAAGTGATGCCAACAAGTCCGTCGTAAATATATATAAAAAAAGCATTATATGGAGCGAGAATAGTAAGAAACAAGCATAACTACTACTACTACTACTACTACTACTACTACTACTACTACTACTACTACTACTACATTAATAATTAGGGTGATATTTATTTAATTAGCAACGATAGAAGTCCAAAAACGAATGCGAAGAAAAATCCTCAACGATTAAGCGAAAAGTAAGCATAACAACCACAGCAACAACAATAACAATGATACTATTAATAATAATACTTATGATGATGGTGATGATGACGATAATAAAGATGATAATGATAATAATAATAATAATAATAATAATAATAATAATAATAATAATAATAATAATAATAATAATAATAATAATAATAATAATAATAGTAATAACAATAAACATAAATAACAATAAAAATGACTACCCATAAATGCACACACCTACATACATATATATATATATATATATTTACATATATATACATGTATACATGTATACACACACATATACATATATATATATATACATTTGTATTTATATACATATGTATTATATACATATATAGATACATTAATGCATCTCTATATATTTCAAATAGATACTTTATATAATATATATATATATATATATATATATATATATATATATATATATATATATATGTATCCAGAAATACATATATACATACCTACACTCATGCATACATATATACATACATACATACATTCATACATGCATACATACGTGCATGTAAAATATTCTTGAATAATACTAACACAGACAAAATTATCAACGTTTTAACCAAAATCAAATGGAATGGTGAGATAAAAGCTATATTGGATAAATGAACTTGATAGCAGTTAGAAGAGAAGCTGGAGATATTTTGCCACAAGATGGCGTCGGTAAATTGACGACACCACTTCCAAGACGTTAATCAGTGAGTCTCAAAGTCAATAACATTATTTACCGAAGATGTAAAGGTTTGATCTTTCTTTGTATTAAGGATTTTAAGTGATATTCTAGAGTGAGTTGAGTGTACAGGTGTCTCTGTGATGATAGGGAACATAGAAAAAGACATTTTGTTCAAATGATTACTGCGTTGTGTTTCTTTTTAAGAATTTTTTTTTTATTTCTTCTGCATATTTTTACTCTTTTTATACTTGAAACGGAAATATTTCCGTGGCACAACAATACACTCACATACACGCACACATACACAGACGGACACATAGATAGATGCTCACAGATGCATACATATGTCTATGTACACCTGAGCAGACTTTGGCAATTAGTTCAAAGACATACGAATTAATTCGTTAAAAGACGTAACAAGAAAAATCTTTTAAAATATTTAGTAGCATATATGTGTTTTAATAAATAGTTTGTATATATTTTCTCATGTATTTTAACATGCAGTCGGATAAAGGAAAAGAAATTGAAGTTTATTTCTTTTCCATTAAGCTCTTAATGTAATAATGAGCGTAGCAAGCCGCAGAGGAGAGCAAATAGTAATTCAGCGAAGGAGAAGTAGTGAGAGTAATAGTCCTGACTGAGAGAGAGTGAGAGAAAGTAATAGCAATGAGAGAAAGGAAGGCGTGATAGATGAACAAGGAAGGAAGAGCAGAAAGACAATCAACGTTTCAACTCTGTGTGAGCATATGTGTGTATGTGTGTGCGGGTACAAGGGAAGTGTGTGAATTTTTGCATGTGTGAATATTTCTTTCTTTCTCTCTCTCTCTCTCTCTCTCTCTCTCTCTCTCTCTCTCTCTCTCTCTCTCTCTATCTCTCTCTCTCTCTCTCTCTCTCTCTCTCTCTCTCTCTCTCTCTATATATATATATATATATATATATATATATATATATATATATATATATATATATATATATATATATATATTGATAGAAAAGACAACAAAAGAAAGAAAGAGACCTCGATATTATGTAAATAGAGGAATTTATCTGCAAAAATATGTGACAATTATTCGGTAGCCATGATAAAACTCCGAGTTTCGGATTCCGGGGCGGAAACCCACGCCGCCATCTCTTCAGTTATCTGGCCATTCTGCCATTCCGCCCCGGCATCCGAAACTGGGTGTTTTGTCACATATTTTTACAGATACATATATATATATATATCGAAACGTCTAGATAGAATAGAGACAGCTGATGAAGGGATATTCCAAGGGGCTTTCCGTTTTCCTATGTGTTCGCTCCGTTGTCTGTAGTTTATTGTTCTAACGTCCTGTACCCTGATATGCATGTATATACACATGTAGATGTAAGTATGTACATATATGTGTGTATACATGTATATATATTCTTTGTATTATTATATATATATATATATATATATATATATATATATATATATATATATATATATATATATATATATATATATATATATATATATATATATATATATATACACATGTGTGTGTTCCTGTGTGCGTGTGTATGTATGTATATGTAGAAATATACATGTATATATACATAAATATACATTCATGTATAGAAAGACACAGAGAGAGAAAGGGAAAGATAAAAGAGGCAGTATTACTGTTTACATACATGCATTATTCATGCGTTGCTTATACGTATGTACGCTTGTATGTATGTATGCATATACGTATGTATGAATGTATGTGTATATGTTTATCTATACAGATATATATATATATATATATATATGTGTGTGTGTGTGTGTGTGTGTGTGTGTGTGGCTGTGTGTGTGTATGCATAGACAAACCAACATACATACACACATACAAATACACACACATACATTTATCTCTCTCTCTCTCTCTCTCTCTCTATATATATATATATATATATATATATATATATATATATATGCATACATATATATAGTGCCTGGTGGCTATTCAATACCTTAGAGTACTTGTTGATACGCAGAAAGATTGACTGGAGGTCTTGCTAAATGGTGGATTCCGAGTGTCGTAGAACGTAATAAATTGAAACAGGATATAGTGAGAACTTTCGAGTCTGCTGGTTCTCTTTCACTTGACACCAGAAGAACAAATATCCCAATTGTCCCCTCCTCCTTTTTCTCCCACCCATCCTCATCTTTCACTCCCCACCTTAAACCATTGATTAAACGAAGCAAAACAATAGAAATGCAAGCGCACGAAAAGGTTACGTTTTTGAGAGAGACGATAGAACAAGGCAATGTTAAAGGTTGAGTTTGTAGTTGGATAATAAAGCAAGAATAACAACAAAATAAAGTTGTAAATTAAATTGATTTGATAGGAGTAAATTCTGTTGTGTTTTGGGGGCTGGTTTTTCGTTAATCCTTTAATTAGAAGAGAACGCAGTACTCATGATTCGTTACCAGGCATTGCAGACTGACAGAAAATAGATAACAAAGTAACCACGAACCCAATAGTTCTCAACTGGGGTTCATATGACCGTTGGGGGCCCATGTAAGATTTTATTGTTAAAAATTCATGTGCAATAAATTTGGTTTTACTTCTAAATTATACAAAATATCAATTTTTGTTATACAATCCTAATAATGTTTAATTATAAATATATAATAGGATAAATTCAAATTACAATAAACGTAAACAAACAAATGAAGTTTGCTTTTAGAACTGTTGAGATGTCTTAGAAAGTTAAAGAAGTGATTTTTAAATTCTCAAACGCAGTATAATGCTAATAATATCCTGTGTTACACAGAAACACGTGTAAAATGCATATCTTCACAATTTACTGTTACAATAATTCATTGATATGGAGAGATGAAGGTGCGTAGCTTAGTGCTTAGGGTATACGACTAACGATCGTCAGGTTGGCAGTTCGATTTCTGGCGGTGCATCGTGTCCTTCAGCGTTACTTTATCTTTCAAGTTGATCCACTCAAGAGGCAAAAATATCTTGTACATCTATTTCAAAGGGCCAGCCTTGTCATATTCTGTGTCACGCTGAATCTCCCTGAGAACTACGTTAAAGCTACGCGTGTCTGTTAAGAGCTGAGCCGCTTGCGTGCTAATTTAACGAGCAGATTGTTCCGTTGATCAGATCAACTGGAACCCATGTTGTAGTAACTGACAGAGTAGATAAGATTTTTTCAGATAGATTTTTTTCTTTAATGACACTTCTTCAAACAAAAGAAAACAAAATATGCCCCTCCCCCCAATGAGGGCAACAATGATATTCAATGGTTACTGCCAGCTGCTTATTTTCCATAAACGATAGTTGATCATCTCTGTGTCTGCAGACATTCTGGTCAGAGCAGCAGATGTAGTAATAACTAGATTAATAAGAGAAAAAGCTACTGGTGGTCTATTCGCCAAAAATGAATTGCATAGAAAAGATCTTATAAATGGTAAATGTTCTGGTATTTGATTCCGTGTGGAGAAAGAAAGGATCTGTGCTGGAGGTTACTTGCCCTTGGTCTCAGGTTCAAAAACAAAGAGAACTTGTTAAAATATACGTCGTGTGTGAAACGTATTAAAATGGCAACAGGAATTACATTACATTATATATATAATGATATGTAATTGTAAGTTCCAGGGATCTAGTTGTAGGTTACCAAGCTTCGAGTAGTCAGTGGTAGGTATTAAAAACAACTTCTAGGAATTATAATAGGTCATTGGCGTAAAAGATTTTAGGTTTTTCTCATAACTAATTTCGATAAGCTGAAAAAAAAAATTGTATTGTTCACGGTTAGCAACTAGGGTTGCTATGACTGCGTATAAAAATCCAAATTGAGGGAGTGGAATAGGTAAAATCTAGGTTAAACATGTTTTCTAGCTAGCAGAAGCTCGAAAGTAATACTCATTTAAACTGCGGCCATGCTGGAGCACCACCTTTAGTCGACAGGCTTCTTTTCAGTTTCTCTCTACCATATTCCACTCACAAGTCTTTGGTCGGCTCGAGGTAGAAGACACTTGCGCAAGGTGCCACGCAATGGGACTGAACCCAGAACCATGTGGTTGGTAAGCAAGCTACTTTCCACACAGCCACTCCTGCGCCTAACTAAATCGCTGCGGGCAGGATTCGAACCTGCGCAGGTATAACCCATTGGATTTCAAATCCAACACCTGACGACTATATATATATATATATATATATATATATATATATATATATATATATATATATATGATGAGGGTCCTAGTTGAAATTGATGTTCAAATGGCTGAGAACTCCACAAACGCGTACGCTTAACGTAGTCGTCAGGGAGATTGAGCATGACACAGAATGAGACAAGTCGAGCCATTTGAAATACGAGTACCATTCACTTTTGTTAGATTAGTGGACTGAAGCAACGTGAAATAAAGCGTCTTGCTCAAAAGACACAACGCGCTCACCGGGAATCGAACTTGTGACTTTACGATAATGAGCCGATTACACATCTACTAAGCCACGCGTCTTCATATATATGTGTGCATGTATGATTTTATATATATATATATATATATATATATATACACTCACACACATGGACACACACAAATACATCTGTGTGTGTGTAATTCTTCCGGCTTGGTCTTTTGTAAACCCCAAATGTGTCTATTGTTAGCTTAGTCGGTAATATTTCTGATTATGAGAGATAAACATTGCTTTATATTAATTCATTTGTTAATATTAATGATATATCTTAATTATGTAATTATTGAATTAATGACGTTTATTCCTAATGAAACAGCCGTTGAAAGTAATTAAATTACGAAGCATCTAAACAGATTAACGCTCTGGTGCTTTTATTGTAATCAAACACACACGCACATACACGCGCGCGTGCAAGAAAATGCAAACATATATATTCATATATATGGGAGTATGTGTCTCTGTGTATGTGTTTATGTGTTTGCTTGTGTGTGTGCTTGTCTATATATATATATATATATATATATATATATATATATATACAGTATATATTTACTGTATATTTATATACATATATATATAGACATATATTGATATGTACATATATACATATGTATATTTAAAGAGTGAGAGGGGGAGAGATAGAGGAAACAATTGAGAGAATTATATTAAAAATACTTCGATGACTATTTCTGTATATATATATATATATATATATCGATCACTAATATTATCGTCATTTTATGTACAATTGAGGATAATTTTAACGACCTCGCAACACCACCAAAACGAAACCAGAACAAAACAGAAGATTCCCAAAGAGAAATCTATAAATCTCCCCCCACCACCAATCAAAAAAGAAAAACGCGGAAAAGAAAAAGATAGAAATTGAAGATCATTATATATAACCCCCACCAGACATACAACAAAAAATATAAGAAAGGAAGAAAGAAAACTAAAACAAAAATATCTGACAAAGGAATATCTTGTGAGAGTGATCCCCACTTAGACGATAAGTATTGAGCTATGTCAAAAATCAAGTCGCGTTTTTCCAGATCACGTGATTGCAATTTTTTGAAAGATGCACAAAAGGCTGCTATAAAGGGCAAGTCTGGCAGCGTATAATAATCGTTGCCGATTATTTCTGAAGAATAAGAATGCTAAACGTTGCTCTGTTGTTGTCAGCTGCAGCATAATGTAGAGAGAGAGAGAGAGAGAGAGAGAGAGAGAGAGAGAGAGAGAGAGAGAGAGAAGTTAAATAAAAGATCAGGTACGCAATGAATAAAAATAAAACAAAAAAAATCATAAAGCAAAATAAATAATTAAATGAAATAAATTATATAAAAAAAGAAAGAGAAATGAAAAAAAAATAAAATGTCTTTATTGTGTGATTGTTGTTTTATTTTGTGGTACATTTTTGTTGTTGTTGGTTACTTTTTTTGCCTTTCTTAATTCTCACCAAATTGATCAAGATCATCATCATCATCATCATCATCTTCATCAACATCTTCATCATTACCGTCAGCACTGTGATCGTCATCACAATCATCATCATCATCATCATCATCATTACTATCAGCAAACGTCGACGTGGTCGTCATCGTCATCACCATCATCATCATCGTTATCAAAATGGTAGCCATCATTAGCATCACCGTTGTCGTCGTTGTCGTAGTTGTCATCGTCGTCCTCTTCTTCTTCTTCTTCTTCTTCTTCTTCTTATTATTATTATTATTATTATTATTATTATTATTATTATTATTATTATTATTCGTCACTATCTTCATCATCATCATCATCATCATCATCATCATCATCATCATCATCATCGGCTTCGTCCTCCTCATAATCATCATCATCACCACTACCACCACCATCATCATTATCATCACCTTTTGCTTTTTATTGTTGTTATTCCACATTCTTCTTTTTCATTTTCTTCTATTTATTTTCCTCTTTTTCATCATCATCATCAAAATCCTATGCATCTTCTTTTACTCCCTCCTCATCTTCCTTTTTGTCTTCTTCTTTTCCTCATCCTCCTCGTCCTCCTCGTCCACTTCCACCACCTACTCCTCCTCCCTCTCCTGTTATCTTCACCTCACACCTCCACACACACTCACACACACCGTCTCTAAATCACCCAAATAGAACACAATAGGATGAAATAAAATTAGAATGAGACATCAACATCAACAACAATATCCTCTCTCACTCTCTGTCTTTCTCTGTCTCTCTGTCTCTCTATCTCTCAGTCTCTCTGTCTCTCTCTCTCCCTCACCTTCTCTCTCCCTATCTGTCTCTCTGTCTCCTTCTGTCTCTCTCACTCTCTGTCTCTGTCTGTCTGTCTCTGTCTGTCTGTCTCTGTCTGTCTGTCTGTCTGTCTGTCTGTTTCTGTCTGTCTGTCTGTCTGTTTGTATGTCTATCCCCCCTCTCTCTCTCTCGCTGTCTGTCTGTCTCTCCCTGTCTCAGTCTCTGTTGTTGTTGATTTTAAGTCAGCGAGCTAGCAAAATCTTTGGCGGTCGATATATTAAGTACCAGTTACACACTGGAATCGATGAAAATAGCTGCCCTTGTGGCAATATTTGAAGCCATTATTATTATTATTATTATTATTATTATTATTATTATTATTATTATTATTATTATTATTATTATTATTATTATCACCATCATCATCATCATCATTATTATTATTATTATTTTCATCATCATCATCATCATCATCATCATCATCAGCAGCATCATTATTATTATTATTATTATTATCATGGCGTTGAGCTGGCTGAATCGTTAGCACGCTTGTCGAAACGCTTGGGGCATTTTGCCCGTTGCTAGGTTCAAATTCAGCGGAGGTCGCTTTGGCCTTTCAACCTTTCGGGGTCGATAAATTACGTACCAGTGAAATATTGGAGTCGATCCAATTGATTAGTCGACCGCCCTTAAAATTTCAAGCCTTGGGGCTATAGTAGAAAGGATTATTATTATCTTCCCTTTTTTTAGCATCGTCCTCCAATTCTGTTTCCATTTCATGCCGAGTGTCTTCCTGAGACTCAGGACAGAGAAACGTACCCTATACATTGGAAGACCATTGAAACAAACACACATTTTGGCGAAACTTAGCAACTCTCATTAACATATCGAGAAACCCTAATTTCCTGAAGCTTTTGTCCGTGTGTATGTGTGTGTGTGCTTGTGTGCGTCGGTGTGTGTATGTGTGTGTGTGTGTGTGTGTGTGTGTGAGTGTGTGAGTGTGTGTTTGTGTGTTTGTGTGTACGGACGTGTGCGTATATACGTGGGTGTACGTGATTGCGTTGCGTTGCGTTATTGTGGGGGAATATATTGTGAGCTGTAAAACCATTTCCGTTTTTCTTTCATTGAAATCTTATTGACGCAGAAAATATTGGCTGGGCGCCATTTTACTGGCCTTTTTCAGCGTTGCATTTAGTTGTCACCAACTGTAATTCAATGCTAAATGTCTGTCATAACCTGGTGATTTAATTCTCTTAGTGACTTCACTGGATGTCCTAATTACGGCTTACTAACGTAATGACACCTTTACAAATGCCTGCTTCACATAAATAGAGTATAAATACACCCTCTAACCCATATTGTCATTGATTTGATACGAGAGTAAGTGAAATATATTTGTGAGTTAATTCTACCCGAATGAAATTAATTTTGATTTAACTCTACCCTTCCTGAAAAGAATTCGCTGTGATTGTTCGCTTTCTGTATTTTTTTAATATTATATTTGTTATAGTCTTTATTTTCGACGTTTTGTCATATCTTTATTAAGAGAAAGGTGGAGAAAAAAACAATATACGAATATAAAGAAGAGAAAAGCAAATTAAATTTATTCAATAAGCAATACGAAACTTCATACTTTACAATGATTATGTCATTTCGATTGTCTCTTTATGTCTTCTCGTCTGATACAGACTACGAATGTAGAGTTACAATTTTTTATTACTGTATGACGTTTAAAAATACAACACCACACACACACACACACACACACACACACACACATACTACACCCATGCTCACACACATGCAAGCATACACACACAATCACACACACTCGAAGAAATATACATGCGTTTACAACCACAGAGACTGTAACATAGTCACATACAAGATCATCTGTAAAGTATTCA
>NC_142942.1:48814802-48817302 GCF_046866305.1 Octopus bimaculoides
ATGTATGTGTGTGTGTATGTGTGTAGACGTATATATTATAATTTCGTCATAAATTTTTCATGTGTATATGCAAAATTATATATATATCTATATAGATATGCGTGCAATGATTGTATGTGTGTGTATATATATTTAAATATACGTGTACGTGCGCGTGTGCGTAAGTATACGTGGGGGAAGGTCTGTGTGCGTCTGTGTGTTTGTGTATGGAGTGGGGTTGGCTATTACAATTTTACACTTGCTGTGTTTTCTACACCATCACACTGCGGTCTGTCAACAACGATCTAACATTAAAACTTCTTGCAACGCTAATTCCTATGTCTTATGTTCTCTCTGGAAGAATAATGTGGAAATTAGAAAGAAGGATACTGGCGATAGCTTTTGTCAAGCTTAGAATGGTGAACAACTCAAATGAATTGATGAAGATTCACAGCCCAATAAACGTTTTCAAGATTTATTAAGAGAACTTCATTTGAAATCAGAAAGATAGAAATTATTATTATTTTTTTTTTTTTTCATTTTCTGCATTTATATTTGCTTTTATTTTGTTATATATCTGATGAGAATAAATTAGATAAATTACACGAAAAAAAAAAACGAATTTGATGAAAATAAAATGAAGAAACGCATAATAAAAAATAATTGTAGAAAAATATATACAAATATATACAAATATAAAAGTATCATTAATATCTATTATGTTACTTATTTTTACTGGTGATTATATTGAATACAAAAATATATAAAGATCTGTACAGTAAATATAAATATATTTATTTCAGTTATATTTTATTATTTATTTTTTGTTTATATTTTGTACGTATTTACTGGTTTCTCCTTGTGGTTCTGTGGATGCAAAATTTTTATGAACTAACTCTGCCAAGATATGTCTGAGAGTATACATACTATACATATATGTCCTAACACGTACAGACACATATATGTATGCGTATGTATATATATATATATATATATATATATATATATATATATATATATATATCATACATATATAATACATATATATATATACATACACATATATTTCTATATACGTGGGTACATACTGATTTATATAATTATGCATATCCATTTGTAAGTTTTTTTTTTCGTTTTTCACAAAGTTTTTCATGAACACTATGTATTATTTCATCTCATTTTAGAGTTAGCCCTCCTCTTACTCTCACAAAACACTTACTCTTGATTACCTTCTGTCCTTTATTTTGTTCTGACTTTCTTTCTGAATCTTTTATAATCTCTACTTTATGCCTTACAAGCGTACGTATCCCCTTACCATACGTATATATATATATATATATATATATATATATATATATATATATATATATATATACATATTTCTATCTCTATACATATATATATATACACACATATATATATATACGCACGAATACATACATACAAATATACGTATACATATGTGTGTATAAATGTATGTATTAATACATGTATGTTCTATTCCTGTTTCCGTGAGTGGTACATTCACTGCAGCCTTTTATCTATTGGATTTCACTTAAATTTCACCTTAGAATTTTAAATTTCAGTTTGGAGTGTTCTTATTTCAAATCCTACCTCGTAACTATGCGTTTGCTGATGAAGACAAAAAAAAACTTAGGTGATTTCTTAATAAAAAACACAATATCTATAAAAATAATCATACTATTTCACATTTCTTTCTACTAAAAGCCTTCTCGATTACCTCCTTTGTAACCCCGAAAAAACATTGTGACCATTTGTCCAGCCGTTTGATAGTGAAGAGGGAACAAACAGACGGACGGACATAATGCCCATTATAGTAAGATTTTGGCTATTATTCACTAAGTCGGTGTTTCTCGTAGGAAAAACCAAAACTTCACCTGCTAGAGTGTATTGAGGCTGAAAAGACAAATTGACATGGTTTGAAGGCTGCTTTTTTTTTTCTTTCTCAGTCTAACACTATAATAAAGATAGAATAAGAAGAATAAAGGAAAATTCCATTTTGTTTTCATATTTTTGACGAAGTGCAAAATGGTACAAAAATTCTACAAGCATGATTTTTAGTGATGTGAGCTGTACTTTTAACCTGAGCCTTAGATTCAATATTTACAAAGTCGCTTGAGCAACTCATCTTGTAAATATTCTAGAATAAAGATTATGCTTCCTTCAGAAATTTGACACTTCACTGATTGCTTTTTTTTTGTTTTTTCCTTTTCGTATAATATCTAAAAAGATAATTAACAAAACTTATCCGGCAAGAAACTTGTATAGGTCAAGGAGGGGCATTATTGATCAGTAATACAACAATATCAATAATTAAACAGAAGAGTAAATGTTACTTGTGACAGACAAGTTATTTGACATTATAAAACACATCGGAGAGAGTTTATTAACATCTGAAGACCGCTATTAAATTTATTGGTTGATACCTTTTATACGTATCGTAGGTGTTACAATGCCTTGGAGTTAACCTAAGCGCACAATGGAACATATTATTGAAAGA
>NC_142942.1:48827302-48832975 GCF_046866305.1 Octopus bimaculoides
AATATCTTACTGTTTCTATATAACTACTTGCATATATATTTTACCCTGAATTTTGTACGTATGTCCGTAATTCTTTCGCATGTACTGTATAAACACTTACACAGACACACACACACACACACACACACACACACACACATATCCTTTTACTGAGCATCAAACTAACACATTCCCTGTGCACGTCCTCTTGTTATTTGTTATTAATTTTATTGTTCGTCTACTTGAATTGACGATATGTATATATATATCAATATATATATATATATATATATATATATATATATATATATATGCAAATATAAATTTGTAGATAGACATAACTTTTCCATAAACATATGTGTGCATATATGATTGCGTGTGCATGTGTGCGCAAATCGGTGTTTTCTTGTATATTTCTTGTCTTGTGAGGAAGTTGATTTGTTTCTCCTAAAGCTATTGAGATTTGCAGTCATTCGAACTATAAAGTCATTGAATTACTGTATAAACAGATGAGCAATCCATTTGTCTTCGTAAGGCAAAATCGTGACACTGTCACAGAAAGCACCGTCAAATTACAGTTACAGTTAATCTGATGTCTTTCCATAAAACTTTGCTCAAAATTCCCTGTATTCCTGGATAATTTCATCCGTCGTTTTCAGGTTCTAAACTCGTTCATTCCGTTGGATTTTTTGCATGAAAATGGGCTCTTCTTCCTCTCTTCAAGGGTAAATTCGTACATGTCCATATATGTATATGTATGTATATATATATATATATATATATATATATATATATATATATATATATATATATATATATATATATATATATATATAAGAAACTCCTGATAATATCCCTACGTCACCTCTTTATCCTGTTAACACAGGAACTAATCATTCTTGAGGTTTGCAAGCCAATTTAAATTAATTATGAAGAACATGATGTTGGTCTTCCTAAGTGTCGTTTGAAATTGGTATTAGCTAATGGACAAATAAGAAAAAGAAGAACGAACCACTTTGGATGCTACGCATTTAACAGCCACACTCAACAGCAGTTTTTAGTGTGCCCCATAATGCTCATTTCCTAGTTTTCAATGCAAGGACCGACGATGTTGATGAAGTCTTTACCTAAACAAATATTCTAAGTCTCTCCACTTTTTTTTTCATCGCGTACATTTTTTTCAAGTCGAGACACAGCGCACATATTAACCCGTTGCCTCTTGCAGTTCTTTATTATGATCAGATGGTCTGTGATACCCTTTCGGTGTCTACTGTTTCCTTCTTGTTCTGCATCAAAGGGCTGTATGCTTTTTTTTTCTGGTGGACATAAATGATATAACTTCAATAACGCTATGAAACAGGTGATTGGTCGATAATTTTCCAGTGCTTCTCCTTTCATTAGACCTGTATATTATGGAAGATATTCTTCCCTCGGCCCTTCTCTCCTCTAAACTACTTTATTAAACATATTCATTAAAATGACTCCCGACTTTATTAATGTAAGAATTTCGGATATGTTATCCAAACGCCTTGGATTCCATTTGATCCTGAGTCTTTCCAGTTCGTTAGTATCTTTATTTGCTTTCTTATTTCTTTACTGCCCACAAGGGGCTAAACATTGAGGGGGACACATAAGGGATTAAGTCGATTACATCGACCCCATTGCGTAACTGGTACTTAATTTATCGACCCCGAAATAATGAAAGGCAAAGTCCACCTCGGCGGAATTTGAACTCAGAACGTAGCGGCAGACGAAATACCGCTAAGCATTTCGCCCGGCGTGCTAACGTTTCTGCCAGCTCGCCGCCTATTTATTTGCTTTCAGCAATGTAATGGCCCTACTTACAGAGACTGACGGTTTCTCTGCACCGCTTAGTTCTATTTCTAGCTATTTTGAACATTTCTACATTTTCATTATCAGTAATCTGACGCCCAGTAACTCTTATCCAAACTGTTATTGCTTCTTCCGCATTTATTGTTAATGATTGTACTGAATCTCCTCAAATATTATGCAAAACAATCTAACGTAATCCACTATATCTGTTATTTTCGAATTACACTTTCATTAAAACAATTTTCATTGATTTTGCACAACGTTGATCTGATTCATCTCTAAACTCATCCCAAATATGTCGTACTTCTATTCATAGTACGATTTGTCGCATTGTTTTCTTTATATATCTTTGTTCCAGTAATCAATCTGGCTGACGCCTCTTCTAAGTGCATTTATGTGAAATTCAATCCGTTTCTTCTACCTTAGATATTTGTTCTCTCCTCTGCATATTTTACGTCTTACATCTTACATCCGGTCTTTCACCAGCATACACTATCCAAATAAAGATTAAATTCTAATTGTCACTAATATTTGTTGTAACTGTAGCAAGCATAAATACATCAACGACTTCTTCTTTTACTTCAGTTAAGAGTTTTCCTATGTTAATGTATTTCAAATTATATGGCTTTTTGCTTTCTGAATGATTCAGAATTTATTTTAATCTTATCAACGTATTTTGTTTTTGATCTCTTAAATCTACAAGTACTGCCGATCTTTCCATGGTCGTTTCATTTACATGTACTTTCATCAAGTTCTTAATATTTTCAATCCTATCATCACTTCTTATATTGCTTGTATTTTTAAATTCCATGTCAACTATATTTCACGGCATATAGTTTATTCTGTTTCATTTAACCCTTCAAAATTACGACGTCTTCATTCCTCCATTACTTCATCACGTATTCTTCGCTGTATATTCTCTATTACATTATATATTAGCTAACATCTTCAGTTTCTCATGCGTATTTGATTCATTAAACAAATATAAATGCTTTTCCAGGTTGTTAGCATTCATCCATCACGCCTGGCAGTCACATGACGTTTCATCAAAACTCTTTACCTTCGTCTCTGTTTACCAAAAGTCCTTGATGCAATTACAGGATAATGGCCACGAATTCATTTTTCCAGCACAATTAGATACATCTGACGTGAGGCATTGAACTGAGGTTCCAATCACGATAAAACTTCAATGTTGTATGTTCCCCGTTAATTTCTATTTATTTCTGCGATTTTGTAATAATAAGCGATACGGGTGTGAATAGTTTTTTCTTATTGGAAGACAATCCTTACTTCCATCGCTAATCACTGGTAAAGTGACAGGCCTTCTCTACATGCGAATGAATTTAATCCGACGGAAGCCACAACAGAGTATTTTTTTAAATGACTTCATTAGCAAGGATTTTCGGTACAAAACATGTAGGACTGTTTCTAACCAAGGCTAAAGTCTGTCTTCCACACAAGGTTCATTTACTCATGAAATAACACAGAAAAGACATATCGAGCATGCGAATGAATTTAATCCGACGGAAGCCACAACAGAGTATTTTTTAAAATGACTTCATTAGCAAGGATTTTCGGTACAAAACATGTAGGACTGTTTCTAACCAAGGCTAAAGTCTGTCTTCCACACAAGGTTCATTTACTCATGAAATAACACAGAAAAGACATATCGAGCATTATTTAAATACGTATTCATCGCATAATCTATCTATCTATCTATCTATCTATCTATCTATCTATCTATCTATCTATCTATCTATCTATCTATCTAATCGTGAATATTGTCGCGCCTCCTTCCTTTAAACGGGAAGGAAGAGCTATTTTCATCATACTTGTGGCTATGGCGAAAGAATGTGTATGGTGGACGCGTCTGAAAGGTCTAGAGACAAAGACTTTCCTCTCTGAGCAATCTCTCATCAACTTCTTCAAGTATCACCTGAAGAGGAAGGTGAGAGTAGAAAGGGAAGTCTTGTCTAGTGAATGCTTCAAAAAAAGATGGGTGAATGTAGCAAGGATGGCACGTGTGAACGACGGAACCATCTTGAGCATAACCCTATAAACTAAAAAAAAAAAAAAAAAATCCAAGAAAAAAAAAGAAAACAAAAATGCAAAAGAGTGTCACTTACTGTTATAGTTTCTTCAATGAGAATATTGACCAAGGTTACCGTGGTCTTTTCCGTAGGCTTTTCTTTCCACGGCCAAACCTAAACTGTCCTCCCCTCCTTTTACACGAGAACATTACTGTATGATACACGATCCCTATTGATCGCCCCTTTTTTTTTTCCGATCCCTTTTGATCGAACTCCCCCCTTTTCCTTCCTACGATCCCTTTTGATCGACCCCCCCCTTTTTTCCTTCCCCCTCCCAAAAAGAAAAGCTCTACATTATATTTGTCCCATCTTCGTTGAGCCCTGTGTGGCTAATAAAAGAAATGTATCTATCTGTCTGTCAGCCTGTCTACCTGTCTGCTTGTTTGTCTGTATGTATGTATGTATTTCTAACTACCTATCTTCTATTTTCACTCTGTTCCTCTGATCACTACACACACACACACACACACACACACACACATATGCAGTTTCGACCACATGTTTGCTGTCTTATGACTGAAAGAAGAAGCAGGTAAAAGAAAATAGACGATATATATATATATATATATATATATATATATATAGACATTAAAAATTCTTCTTTTGTTTTGTTGTTTTCCTCTATTTCGTATCGTCTATATATATACACACACACACACACATATATATAAAAATAGGTATATACATATAAATACATCCCTTTCTCGAACATATTTATATTTACATACATCCTTATATATATATGTAAACATACACGCATACAAAACTACAAAGTGCAAACACACGTACACATACATGCATATATATATATATATATATATAAATAGATATTTGCAAATTGCTGTGCAAGTATATATCATGTATATTGACATAAATTTTATTATACTTATTTCGTAATCTATATTTCAGTTTCTACCATCTCAATATGTATTACTTATTTGTATAGATATTGTTTAAAGATGGTATATATAAACACACAAAAACGCACACTTGCGCACACACATATATATACATATATGCGTATATATATATGTATGTATATATGTATACGTATATATATATATGTATATATATGTGCATATATATCATATATATATATATGTATATATATGTGTATATATATATATATATATATATTGTTTAAGACTGCTGTGAGATCGACTGTTTCTAAGAGGCACCTCGATATGACTCACAATATTATATGCCAAACCTAAAAAAACGTATATAAGTGTGTATACATACATATTAGTGCGTGTGTTTGTTTGTTTTTGTGTGTATGTATGTGTGTATGTGTGTGTGTGTGTGTGCGTCTGTGTGCGTCTATGTGCGTGTGTGTGTGTGTGTGTATACTTGAAATATCTAGCCGTGACACAATCTGTAACAATGGAAAATGTCTTCTTGTCATGTAGGTATCTGGATGTAGTTACATAATGCGGAGACTGAGTAGATGATCTCATATAGAAATTCTTGATTGCCATCAATAATCTGCTTTATTTATAATGGCATATATATATATATATATATATGTACACGCACATACATATATACATACACACGCCATTACGCAAGCACACACACACACACTCACGCGCACTTACACATAATCACTGACAAACGCACGCACACATTTATGTCGATAAGCTCCATGTGTTTGCGCGTATGCATGCTTATATACTCTCTTCCCCACTCTAGTAATGCACACACACACACACACATATATACAGATTTCTCTCTCTATCAATATCTATGTATATATACACATATTAGTGTG
>NC_142942.1:48843475-48855975 GCF_046866305.1 Octopus bimaculoides
TCTGAAACGCCAAGTACGACAGTTTAACACAATAGCTCCGATATATATATATATATATATATATATATATATATATATATATATATTGCAATACAAATGTATTACTTTCCAGTAAAATAAAGCACCGTAATATAAATACAGATTAATGGTACAATAAGGCACCAATATTTACTGGAAATAGCAGCCGATAGAAATACGACGCTATCGTAAAGCTTCACTGCGTATATTCTGGCAAAGTCATGTGAGTGCAGCAAATATGAAAAATTTGTCTTACCTCTAGGAAGAACATCAGATAAATGGACCCCCAGAATCGGATAATGCAGTACCCGAGTTCCAGACTCTTCAAATACGTTTGTAAAGGTAAATTTGATCGGTCCTCATGAGCTGCATTTACCTAGAGAATATTTCAAATGTTGTCATACCAATGCCAGTACACTTGCCTGAACACTCAGCCGTTAACAGAACGAGAATAGTGAAGAGGTTTTCAATGAAAAATTTTGCAAAGGAAATGTATTAGTATGTAGTAAAATAAAACACTAAAATAAAGCAATAGAAATATAAATACAAACGAGTGTACTGGCATTGGTATGACAACATTTGAAATATTGTCTAGGTAAATGCGGCTGATGACGAATGATCAAATTTACGTTGACAAACGTATTTGAAGAGTCTGAAACTCGGGTATTGCATTATCCGATTCTGGATGTCCATTTATCTGATGTTCTTTATATATATATATATATAGACAGATAGATAGATAGATAGATAGATAGATAGATAGATAGATAGATAGATAGATAGATATAGATATAGATATATATACAGATTTGTGGTACAACAAGGTACCGACATTTACTGGAAATAGCAGTCGATATAAATATATACATACATACATATATATATATATATATATATATATATATATATATATATATATATACACACAAACATACACACACACACAAACATAAACACACACGTTTGTTCCTGTGCTTTTGTGTGTTCATATGTATGTGTTTTTGTGTGTGTATATATATATATATATATATATATATATATATATATATAGTGTACATAATATTTTATGTTTGCATACGAGCATATGTTGTTTAGGTGCGTACATATACAAAATTATAAAATGGAAGAAAACAGCATATACACAACGATATAGGAATTGAAGAATATAGGGACAGTGATGAGATGGAAAAGAAACAATAGAATGACGATAAGAATGAATAAAGTGAAAGGAACATGAACGGAGCGAGAGAGTAAATTGAATCTGTTTCTTAGTATATCGCACATATTTCGTGTGATAAATAGATTCTATCGCAATTTGCAGCCAACTGAAAATACATTACCTGTGCAACAGCCATGTTATATATGTGCGTTTATATATTTGTGTATACATATATATGTCAATATATATGAATGTATTCACACACACACACATACATATATATATATGTATATATATATACATATACATATATATATATATATATATATATATATATATATATATATATATATATATGCATGTGTATAGGGACATATATATTACATCGATATGAAGATATATATAGATATAAATATATGCATATACGTGTACGTATACATCTCTATCTGTCTACTTAGCCCTGTGCTTCTGTCTGTCTTTCTCTCTCTCTTTCTCTTTCTCTCTCTTTCTCTCTCTCTCTCTTTCTCTTTCTCTCTGTCTCTCTCTCTCTCTCTCTCTCTCTCTCTGTATATATATATATATATATATATATATATATATATATTGACACACACACACTCACACACAGTAACGTTGGTATAGGAAGGACGTCTTTATATAAAGTTTTCTCAAATTTACGCCACTATAGGCGCCATATTTGATTATCTTTGAATGTTTGAAAATCCAATAATATTGATCGCATTATCGATATTGTCAAAAAGAAATGAAATATCCATCGTTTTAACTGGATCTTCTCAGCCCTTTCTTTCTTTCGGATAGAACCATTTTTTTCTCTAACAGTTTCTATTATTCATAGCACTCAACTTTGTAAACCTCTTCATATACATAACATGAGCGCTGAGAATTTTAGTTCTTCGTGTTAAAATGTGTGGCACTCATTGTGTGTAGTAACACCGTTTGATCTGTGTGTGTATATACATATATATGTATGTATGTATGAATGTATGTATGTATGTATGTACGTACGTACGTACGTACGTATGTATGTATGTTTGTATGCATATATACATGTACAGGGTGCGATGTGTAAATTGTCGCCATTTTCTATTTTTAATTTCGCGCATTTCCATTGTTTGTTTTTGATTTTATCGACTACACACTATAGTAGGGTCAGTTGGGTAACTATGTCAGAAATTTGGAAAAAATGTTGTACTGCTTGGCATTCGCGACGGAATCTCCAATACGAACATTTCAGAGAATTCGGGTGTCAATCTGAGGACCTAGATTGATCAAAATCAAACAGCCAGTCAACTTCATGGTGTTTATCATCCAGGCCGGTACTTGGATGTCACTACTCACTATTTCGTCCATCTGTTCCGCAATTCTCCTGCTCAGAGCTGTCGAGTTTTTAAGCCAAAAGCCCTCAACCCCATCTGGGCCAGGCGTTTACGAGTTAGGAATTTTCCTGCACTGATTTGTAATCATCACTTCGGTTTTCTCAAATCTTCCGGCTGATACTCTCCACTCTCCTCTTTGAGTGTCTTTAACCACTCTGCTTCAGTTTCGTGTCGTTTCTCTTGAGACCATACGTTTGACCAGAATCTCTTTCGCTTTCTTCGGCATCCGAAACAGCTCTTTCACCTTTTCCTTTCCCATCCAGTTACTGATTTATTATTATTGTTATTATCATTATTATTATTATTATTATTATTATTATTATTATTATTATTATTATTATTATTATGATTATAACGATCACCATCAAGTGCACGACCGCTACCATCAACGTCATCATCATCATTATCATCATCATCATCCCCATAATTATTAACAGTACCATGATGATGATGATCATCCTTCTCTCAGTATAATGTATTATTAATGCGTTCATTCGAGAAAATAATTTAGAAAAATTCACAAATACCATCAAATAAATGAATTTTAAAATATAAGATACAAAGATATTTGAAACAGTTAATCAAAGATACAGATTTAAAAGAGAAAAAAAACGAAAAACGGAAACTGTTGTTAAAATAGTTTTTGTCGCGACAATAGTTATTATTCACTTTAATGATTTATTCTGTATTTCTCCCCGGTTATAAACTATTTATTGTGTTTTCAATTTTTAATTACTCACTTTTCATTATCTATCTTTCCTTTGCTCTGCCCCCCCCCCGTTCCTTTTTGCTATAATTACTTTTAAAAAATTAATTGTATTTCGTTCTTACTGCTTTCGAAATTTGTATTAAATATTCTATAGATGCATCTACTACTGTAACTTCAGTCGATGATGCGTTCGATTCATATTCACAGAAAATCTCTTTAATCTTGCGTATATGTTTTCATGTATGTATAAAATATTACACATACTCGGATGTGTGTGTGTATAAACACAATTTTGTATTATTTGTGTCTCTGTGTGAAGAATTTCTAGCAATAGATGTCTTGTATCTCTTATTTATTTTTAATGCATGTACAATTTTGTAACTTCTATTAGCAAATGAAACACATGAAATGGTGAATTAGTGAATAATACTAAAAACGTTTCCAACCTCCTCTTGTTTTGATATATATATATATATATATATATAATCGATTCCTGCCGTCCCCCCCACAAAAAAAACGAAACACGAGATGGTCCTGGCTGGAATACGGTTAACGTAAAAGTGTTCCGGATAAGAATTGATCTCTGGCTGAATAACAACAACACCGCCACACGCAATTCTATCAATCAGAGCAACAAAAACAATAAACAACAACAACAAAAACATGCCGTTCTTCATTAACATAATGCTCATCCAGAAAAACGCTCAAATGCTCATCCATTTAAATATTCAATCATTCAGATATACATTGACTCAAATACTCGAGCACGCAATTACACATATACTCCATATTCAAACACTCGAATAGGCAAAAACTCAACCACACACACCATACTCAGTCACTCAAACACTCAAATACTTAGAAACTAAAAAATTCCTGTACTCATACAATCAAATATTCTGATACTGAAATAGTCATATACTCAAATGTTGAAGCACTCAAGTAATCAAACATTAAAATGCTGAAACTCACAGATGCTCATACATTCCAATGTACAACTTCTCAGTTACTCAAACACACAAATGCTTATATACTCCAATATGCATCTTCTCACATACTCAAACACACAAATATTCAGACACTCAAGTAGTCATAAAGTCAAATACTCAAGCACTCAAAAACTGAAACACCTCCATATACAACCTCTCAATTTCTCATACATTTCCATACCCATACACTCAAACATTGAAACACTCAGGTTGGTTGTCATACAGACAAATATTCAACCATTTAAATACTCACATTCATACACGCTATTTCTATACTCAGTGTTGTATCTAGAAATCGTAGAGACACCAACCCAACACAGCGAAGATAAAAGAGCCGCATACATTCACTGAATTCTGCGTACACAGACATACATAGAGACAGACATGCGTACGCAGGCATACATAGAGACAGGCATACAGTGAAACTCTAATGAAAACACCTAAACACACATAAGAGGCACTCATTAAAAAACATACGTGCACACGTGAATATATATACACTGGTACAAACTCACAGACTGATGTACACTCACACATAGGTATGATGTATAGATACGTGAGTGAAGACACATGCACAAACATCGTGTGTTTTGCCGCTTTTATTCGATTTGGGACTTGTATCGCTCTAATGGGAGAAGAAGCCTCTTCATTTAACAAAGCATTCATCAATAAGCCATCCCAGTTGTACCACCACCAACACCTACGCCATCATTACACCGATACAACTGTACATTTCTTCAGAAGCACATCTGAATCTTTCCTTTTATTAGTGCCATCATTTCTTTGATGCGTATCAATGAGTAATTCCTCGGTGGATACAATACCGCCATTTTGGATTCAGTATCGCCATTTTGAAAGAGACAACAGACAAACAATAACGTATCGAGTGATGAGATTTTTTCTCCTCCGTCATAGGAATCACTATCAACATCATCAGTAACAACACTGTAATCATTATAACAACAACCACTACCACCACCACAACCACCACCACAACTACCACCATTACTATCACTGCTACTCACGACCAGGAGTACCAACATTATCACCAGCGTCACAATCGCATAAGCACATCAGTGACACAATCTCTACTGCTGAACAACCTCACCACCACCAGTGCCATCGCTACAACCACGACCATCACCACTTACAGTACCGTCACCACCAACTCTACCCAACGCCACCAACAGCACCATCACCGCCAGCAGCACCAACACATTAAGCACAACCATCACCATGACACCGCCGCCATCCCCACCTCCAGCACCAACACTACCATAATCATCACAACCACAACCACCACCACCACCATAACAACAACAGCAACGACTATACCAACACCAACACCAAAACTGACACACTGCCATCATTAAGCCACAACCTCTACACAAACAGCAGCACTACCACCAACACTAGACAACCATCAGTAAAGTCACTACTATCACCAGCATCACTGCCACAACCAACAACCTCCCCCACCACTACAGCCATTACTACCATCACCACCAAGGCCAGCATCAATTCCTCACCAACACCTTCAACAACTACCACACCAATACACACACTGACTATCACCACTACTTATACTACTACCACCACCACCACTACTAGCACCACCATCACCATCAGCAACGTATACACTCACTGTCACTGCTACTACTGCTACTTCTACTACCACCTCCACCACCAACAACAACACCCACACTCACGACCACAACTTGTACCACCACCACTACCACCTGCGACATATATACTCACTGCCACTACTACTACTACTACTACAACATAAGTTTAGATACTTAAAACTAACATGGGTAAGAAATGATCTTAGATCAAGAAATTTTACACATAGGTATACTTAGTCAGAACTAGCCTAGGGTTAAAACACGGAACTATTGGTTTCAAATTGTGGCACAAGTCCAGGAATTTCGGGTGAGGGTGTAAGCCAACAACATCGACCCAGTACTCGACTGGTGCTTCTTTTTTCGGTTACGGAAGGATGATCGCACTGGAGTTTGAACTCAGAACGTAAAGACGAAATGTCGTTGAGCATTTTGCCCGGCGTCCTTAAATATTCTGCCAGTTCCCAGTTTTAAACACAAAAAATATTAACGACGTATATTGATTGAGTCCATGAACGAAGCTCGGGTTTTGCGTGTCTATGTGGGAAGTTTACTTCCCGATCCCGTGGCTCTAGTTTCAGTCCCACTTCGTAGTAATTAGGGCAAGGGTCGTCTACTATAGCCTAGGGCCGATCAAAACCTTGTGAGTGGATTTGGTAGACGGAAACAAAACGTATCCCGTCGTGTATATATATATATATATATATATATATATATATATACACACACACACACACACACACACACACATACCCACACACACACACACACACACACACACATATATATATATATATATATGAGTGTGTGCGAGCGCATAGTAGTGTGTGCTGGTATACAAAGACACACGCGAGGTGTCCTGTGAGCATCAGTTACATCTATCTATCTATCTATCTATCTATCTATCTATCTATCTATCTATCTATCTATCTATCTATCGATATAAATTTTGAAATAAGACAAAATCTATATAAGAATTTATCAAGTAGTCAACATGAAAAACCTCATAAGGGAAAAATTCATAATTATTCCCTTAAATATATTTATTTATATTAAGGGAATTACTACACGTAAATGCCTTACTACCATAATGAATACTGTACACACACACACACACACACACACACACACACACACACACACACATATATATATATATATATATATATATATATAATATTAATAATAATAATAATAATAATAATAACAATAATAATAATAATAATATTAGGTATAAAATCCAAAATTCCAGGTAAAAACTCAATTAAAATCAATTTATTAAAAATTAAAATTAAATTAAGTTTCACAGAGTAAAATATATATAAATATATAGTTTTAGGGAAAAGAACCAAGGTTCATGAACTCTTCGATGAAAATACACTGTCACATATAGAAAATTGAATAATTAAAAGCACAATAAATAAGTATAATATAGTACAAATTAAATATCATAATATATCTTATGATATTTACTTTGTATTATATTATACATTCGGGTATCCACTCCTTTATGTCAACGTTGCTTCCAACGTATAGCATTGTTTTACTTTTTACAACTGAAGAAAGTCATGTCGACAACATACATGTAACATATTGGAGAAGCAATCAAATATGCACGTACACACACACACACATAAATGTGTGTGTGTGTGTGTATATATATATATATATATATATATATATATATATATATACATTTACGTATGCGTGTGTACGTGTATGTTTGCTTCTCCTATGTTTTATGTACGTTTTATACATATATATATGTGTCTATGTATATATATATATATATATATATATATATATATATATATATATATATATGTATATGTATATATATATATATATGCAGGCATGTATGTATATGTATATATCTATATGTAAATATATGTATACATGTACGTATATATATATACGTATGTGCATTGATATACATATATACACACATATATATACACGTATATCTGTCTGCCTCACTCTCTCTCTCTCTCTCTCTCTCTCTCTCTCGCTCTGTACATATATATATATATATATATATATATATAGAGAGAGAGAGAGAGAGGGAGAGAGAGAGAGAGAGAGAGAGAGAGAGAGAGAGAGATTGATAGATAGACATACACACAAATATAAATATATTTATACATAGGTACGCAGAGACACCCATATATAGGCGTCGGTGTTGATGCAGCAATGATTTCATTTTCTCCTCATAGGGGGCGTTACACTATTTTTTTGTCCCTTCATTATCTCTCGTTATTGCAGTATAAAAACGATAAATATGCGTCTTAAATGAAACAGACAAATTACCTGAAATACATAATGTTTTAAGTGTGAATGTTTTTATCTGTAGTAAGCTGAAGGCATTTTTTTTTCTTTCTAAGCTACATCAGTCTTGTATAATAATTTATTTATTTAACCATTCTCTTTCAAGTTTTCTCTTGGGAAATAAGAAAGGAAATTTTTTATTTATACTCTGAATATTTTGTTTGTTGTTTCTTTTTTTTTTTCCTGTATTTAATCTTTTTTACTTTGTTGTTTATTTTATGGGTACGACGTGAGGTTTATTAAATTGTCTCTGATGGTGAGTATGTAAGTGGCTGGTCGAGGATTATGTTTCGGTGGCACGTCTGAAGACAACGATTTCTTTTACTTCCTACGAAGAGAAACAAACTTTCTTCTTGTTTTCTAACTTAACTTTTTCCGATGTATAATATTCAAAGTAAATGTATATACAGCATAAACTGAAAATAAAAGTGGCTTAGTGGTTAGGGGGTGTCAGCATTATGATCGTTGTCTTCTTGAGCAAAACACTTCATTTCACGTTGCTTTAGTTCACTCAGCTGGCAAAAATGAATTATCCTGCGATGGGCCGGCGTCCCGTCCAGCTGGGGAACAGATACGTCATACAAACTGGGAAACCGGGCCTATGAGACTGGCTAGGCTTTAAAAGGCGCATTTATTGTATATATATATATATATATATATATATATATATATATATATGTGTGTGTGTGTGTGTGTGTGTGTGTGTGTGTGTGTGTGTGTGTGTGTATGTGTGTGTGCGTGTGTGTGTGTGTGTGTGTGTGTTGTGTGTGTGTGTGTGTATGTGTTGTGTGTGTGTGTGTGTGTATGCATGTATGTATGCATGTATGTATGTATATATATATATATGCACGTATGCATATATACGTGTATATATATTTCTATAGGAGCATAGTGTGTATATGTGCCTGTGTCTCTGTGTGGGTGTATGCATATTTGTATACATATGTACTGGGTCATCCCATAATAATGCAGTTTTTTTCAAAAGCATAAATTAAGAGTTGAGATAAACTACCTGCATCAACTTGTTGTAAAAGCAGATTTTAATTTTACCTTGTTCTTATTTTTTAGTGTAAATTTTGAAGAGTTCGATTTGATTTTAACAGTTATATCTTCAAAACGATAATCGAAGTGACAAAGGAACAATTCGTCATATTTTGCTTTACGAATTCATTTAAATGTAACGGAACGTGTGAGGAATATTAATGCAGTATGAGCAGTAAGCGTAAGCCAATGTCAACGGTGGCTTCAGAAATCCCGAGTCGGAAACTACAGCCTAGAAGATGAGACTCGTTCTGGAAGATCTGTAGAGCTCGACGAGGACAACCAGCAAATCCAGGTAGAACAAAATCCCATCGTAACTGTTAAGTAACTAGCAGAGAAGCTTTGATTTGGTCATTTAACCATTCATCGACACCAGCACTAGAAGAAAAGCGACGATCTTTGGTTTCAAGACGGAAGGTGTTTTTCCATCAGAATAATTCTCGGCCACATACAGCGAGGATGACATTCGAAAGGCTGGGGCAATTTGAATGGGAAACGATGCCCACCCACCATATTCGCCGAGCATTTCCCCATCTGATTATCATTCATTCTGCAGTTTTGAAAATCATATAGACGGAAAAATTATGAATTCTGTAGACGAGGCCAAAACAGTACTGGAGGAGTATTTTTCGTCACGGAAAAGTGAATTTTGGAAGTGGGGCCTTGCACGTCTACGAGATAATTGGAAGGACATTGTAGAAAATGGAAGATATTATATTTTAGATTAAAAACGAGATTTATTTATCTTAATCTTCATAAATAAAAGAATTTTAAAATCGCATTATTTATGGGATGACGCAATATAAGGAGAACAATGAACATTCTTGTCTTTATGATATATCACAGTTGATTGGTGATAAACACGCTTTGCAATCTGTTGTACATTTTTCATTTTATATGTTTTTCGATTTCTTCGACTAAGACCCTTTAAGGCAATCGTCTGGCATGGCCGCAGTTAAATGACTAAAACAAGTAAAAGAATAAAATAATGCACGCACACACATATATATATACACACACATATATATATACACACACATATATTTACATATATACTTGTATATATATATATATATATATATATATATATATACAAGTAAACACACAGATATGTGTATGTAGGTATTTGAGTGATCATTTATGCATATTCAGTCACGTGACAAACAGAAAGATAAGTGATAAAGAATGAGAGAGAGAAGGGAGGGCAGAGGGCGATAGAGAAAGAGGGAGAAAGAGAGAGGGAGAGAGAGCCCTATGATAGTCCTTAGGCATTGAAAATGGAACGATTTCAACTAAGTCTTCTCTCCATCACTGGCAGCAACCACGAAGGTACTCTACCAAACTTCGAACCAACACTTAAAAATGCGAATATAATTTTCATAGATTTTAGGTAAAAAAAAAGAAGAGTAAAAAGAATAAAAGTAGAAAAACAACAACAATAACTGAACAGATACTCTAAACTATCAACTACCTAAAGTACGATTCTGAATGAAAATGGTAAAAAAAAATAAATAAATAAAATAAAATAAAATAAAATAAAACATTAAAAAAAATTAAAAGAAATGGTAGAATTATAACTTCATTCCATTAGCGTTTTTAATGGAGAAATATGTTAGCAACAAAAAGTACCTTAGGAATATACATTTTTCTCTTTTATTATTTTTTCAAATGCATTTTTTTTTTTTCGCTAAAAACCATTGTCAGAGCTGCGAGTAAATATTATTCTCCTTTTTCTTTTTTGTCTTCTAATATCTAAAATTTATTAATATAGCATTGTTGCTCTTGTTATTATCGTTGCCATGGCTGTTGTGGGATATTCTGTTCTTCGTTGTTGTTGTTGTTGCAGCTAAATTTCTCAGAATCATACTTCGTTCTTCCGTAAGCGAAAAGGTTTAAAGAAATATTTGGTTAAATTTCCTCAGAATCTTGATAGTAAAACATTACGTTTTCCACAAGCAATTATTATCTTTTTTCATTCCCCCCTATTTCTGTAATTTTTTTAAAACGATTTTTTCAAATATATTTTGCTAGTTAAAGCCTACTTCTACGTTACGAAAACACAGCGTATCAGAAAATCTTATCAAGAAGTGAAATTCATTAATGTGAAACATATTTCTTATTGACTCCAACGTAATCGGGAAGACCATGGAAAACAGGTTTCACGTTACGGAATTCCACGTTAGGATGTATCGTTTACTAATGATGAACAACTCCCCTAATTTCCCAACTACAGTCCTTTCTCATTAACTGCCTATCTACCCCTTTCTTAATGTTCACTGTTGCGGATTCATAAACCCAGGTCTACAAGAGAATTAGTGTTATGTCACTCAGAAGTAGGTTTCACGCTCTGTAGAATCTGTAAAACAGATGTCGTTGCCTTCATCTCGAGCAACAGATGAGCTTCAATCATTTCTCACTTCTTTGTACAGTGGCTTCCTCTTGGACACACTATGATGACGTATGCTTAAATCTCCTTCTCCCTTTCTCTCTCTCTCTCTCTCTCTCTCTCTCTCTCTCCTCCTCCTCTTCCTCTCCCTCTAACAGACTATATCTTATTTTCGTTAGAAACACGGTTTGGATTTTCTCCCTATTACTCACGTTTAGTGTAGACGCAATGGCCAAGTGGTTAGGGCAGCGGACTCGCGGTCATAGGATCGCGGTTTCGATTCCCAGACCGGGTGTTGTGAGTGTTTATTGAGCGAAAACTCCTAAAGCTCCACGAGGCTCCAGCAGGGGATGGTGGCGAACCCTGCTGTACTCTTTCACCACAACTTTCTCTCAGTCTTTCTTCCTGTTTCTGTTGTACCTGTAATTCAAAGGGTCAACCTTGTCACACTGTGTCACGCTGAATATCCCCGAGAACTACGTTAAGGGTACACGTGCCTGTGGAGTGCTCAGCCATTTGCACGTTAATTTCACGAGCAGACTGTTCCGTTGATCGGATCAACTGGGACCTTCGACGTCGTAAGCGACGGAGTGCCACCAACAACAACTCACGTTCAAGATTGTCAATAAAAACCTTTTTTCAGCTCAAAAACTTGTTCTACATATACCAGAACACTTGTGAATCGTTCTTTTATTTTTTATATACCTAGGTCTATTCCCCATTTTTTAGGAGGGGGTAGCTACAACAAGAGAAACTCCAGGCATTCTATTCATTTCCCAGCTCAAAGAGGCAAGCCCCTTTCTATGTTCGGGTCAAGGCATAGAACGCAATCCCCAATATCAGCTGCGAAACCC
>NC_142942.1:48858475-48865975 GCF_046866305.1 Octopus bimaculoides
ATTTATACACACACGTTTATATGCACATATATATATATATATATATATATATATATATATATATATATATATGTACGTATATATATTTATATTTGTATATAATACTCATACACTTGCACACACACACACACACACATATATCCGAACAAAGAAATTATTACTTATTACTCAACAATATGTTCATGCAGGTACTGTGATAGGTGCAAACATGTAAGTATAAACTTACATACAAATATACATACCTTTATTCAGACATATATATATGTATACATATATATATATATATATATTTATTTGAAAATATGAACGCGCTTAATCAAACAAAAGAATTAATTAATTACTGGCCATTGTCTTCAATGATTTAATGACTGAGTATTCTGTGTGTGTTTGTGTTGCATTTATAATTGTGAAAATATCCTTTTTTTTTTTTGTTTTGTTAAATTTATTTGAAAAATTTAAAATATATACACGGTATGAACTTAATAGTCGTCAACTAACTTTTAGTTTACTTCAAGAATCGAGATTCAGCGCTTTCGGTTTAATATACCTACCAAACCAAAACATTTGTCATTGTATTTTGTTTGTTTAGCATTGCTGAATAATAATAATGATAATAATAATAATAATAATAATAATAATAATAATAATAATAATAATAATAATAATAATAATAAGACTAAGCAACTGGAAGGCACCTGGACACGACAAGATCCCCAATTTCTGGTTAAAACACCTGCCAGCAATGCATAAAAAGCTGGCAGAAAACTTTAACAACATACTCGCAGATCCAGAGACAATGCCTGAATGGCTCACAAAAGGGAAAACCATCTTAATCCCCAAATCCACGGAAACGGAGAAACCACAAAACTATAGACCTATAACCTGTCTCCCTACGATCTACAAAGCCTTTACTGCAATAATATCGCAGAGATTGAGTAAACACCTGGAAAATAACAACCTGTTTCCAGAAGAGCAGAAGGGATGCTGCAAGGGCTCATACGGCTGTAAAGATCAATTATTGATCAATAAAGCCATAACTGAAGACAGCCGCAGAAAGAAGAAAGGCCTCAGTATCGCCTGGGTGGACTACCAAAAGGCTTTCGACAGTGTTCCCCACACGTGGATTCTGGAAACACTAGCCATAAACAAGGTGGCACCAATTATCATAAAATACATAGAGCACTCAATGAACAAATGGCAGACAGTGCTACAGCTCCAAACAAAAGAGGGACTTGTGAAAACGAAAGCCATCCCCATTAGAAGAGGAATATTCCAGGGAGACACGCTCTCTCCACTCCTGTTCTGCCTGGCACTCACACCTTTAACAGAATTGCTAAATAGAACTGGATGCGGTTACAAATGCTATGGAAAAACAGTCAGCCACCTTCTATATATGGATGACCTAAAATTATATGCTAAAAACGACAAAGAGCTAGAAACACTACTACAGACAGTACACGGCTTTACCAAGGAAATAGACATGAAATTCGGATTAGAAAAATGTGCCAAAGCAACCCTGAAAAGAGGAAAATTAGTTAAAAGTAGCAATATAACACTAGATAAAGCCAATGAAATAAGAGAACTAGACGAAAGCCAACCATATAAGTATTTAGGAGTCAATGAACTAGATAGGATACAACATACACAAATGAAAGAAAAAATAAAGAAAGAGTACTATAGACGAGTTAGATCAATACTAAAAACAGAGCTCAATGCTAAAAACAAGATAATGGGTATCAACACTTTAGCTGTCCCAGTTATAAGCTACAGCTACAACATCCTTAACTGGACACTAAACGAACTATGTAAAATAGACAGGAGAACAAGAAAAATAATGACAGGATATAGGATGCACCACCCAAAATCTGACATAGAAAGGCTATATATACAACGCACAGAAGGTGGCAGGGGTCTTATACAGCTAGAAAACTATTATAAAATAACCACCATAGGACTGCAAAAATACCTACTCCAGAAGCAAGGGAAGCTAATACAAATAGCCACAAAACACGAGCAAAACAAAAAACTGTTTTCAGTATTTAAGGAAGCTGACAAATACAAACAAGAAATCAATCTACCTAACAAATACGAAGAAGAAGAAGAAGAAACAACAAAAGCTATAAAACAAATGAAATCCAAACTAAAGCTAGAACAACAACGGACCATGATAAAACGATGGCAAGAAAAGCCCCTACATGGTAAATACTGGGCTAAACTAAATGCGAAAGAAATAGACAGAGAAAAATCCCAGCAATGGCTGAGAAGCTCAGGACTCAAAGCAGAGACTGAAGGATTTTTAATTGCTGCACAAGACCAGAGCCTCCCCACCAGAAATTACCAAAAACACATAATGAAAAGAAATATAACAAGTAACTGTAGAATATGTGGAGATCGACAAGAAACAATAAATCATATTATCTCTGGCTGCCCAGTCCTGGCTAAGAAGGAATATATTCACAGACACGACAGAGCTGGGACCTATATACACTGGAAGCTATGCCAACACTATGGAATAACAACAGAAAAAAGATGGTATAAACACACGCCAGAAAAGGTCACAGAAAACGAGAAAGCAACCATACTCTGGGATATGCCAATACACACAGATAGAGAAATTAAGGCAAATAGACCAGATATAGTTGTCAAAGATCATGAAGGAAGAAAATGCTTTCTAATTGATGTATCAATACCAGCAGATGACAACGTTTCTCGAAAAGAAATGGAAAAACTTTCAAAATACAAAGACCTGGAAATAGAGATAACTCGAATGTGGAGTCTAAAAACAGAAACAATTCCTATCATAGTAGGTGCCTTAGGTATAATTAAAAAATACTCAGACAAATACATAACAAAAATACCAGGACTTACAAATATATGTAACATACAGAAAATTGCACTACTGGGTACTGCACACATTCTACGCAAAACACTTTCAATACAGTAAACATAAAAGCACCACAGCAAACCACAGCACATACCCAAGGCGCACAGAGCTGCGCTCGGTAGTGAAGTGAAAGCACGTTATAAAAATAAAACTACTGAACAATAATAATAATAATAATAATAATAATAATAATAATGATAATGATAATGGTGATGATGATGGTGTATATGATTATGATGATGCGGTGAGGAGGAAGAGAACCATAGGATGGTGGTAGTGGTGGTGGTGGTGGTGGTGGTGGTGGTTGTGGTGGTGGTGGTGGTGGTAATAATAGACGGTTTCTGCATCAGACAATGTACGTCTTATATTCGATCGTATATAAAAAAAAAAGAAATCTACAATATTGCTTACAAAGTAAGAAAGTTATTAAAACGGAAATATATATCATATACTATCCATAACTGTATTTAAAAAAATAACAAAATACCAATATTTAAATTTGAAGGGAAGAGATCGAAAATCAAAGAAATTCGGAATGTAATCAGCAAACTTTGTGACAATTATCAGCTCCTTTGCCTATCAGGATGCGAACCCATTATCCCCCGTTCACACATTTGAATTGATTACCTAAAATGTAGAATAGTTTCTATGAACGCATCTTCACTGGAAATGTTTAGGTTGACCCGAGGCTAAATCAGACATACCCAAGTGTTGAAACTGTAGAATCAATCACGGTATCTTAAGATTATGAAGTAAAATTCTTAACTAAGAGTAGGATAGCTACTCTGAAATATTGAAGACGTTAAGATGCTCATCCCGGAAACGAACGCAGGAAAGTTTTTTGTAAAGTACATCCTTGTTTGTCACTTCTATGCCCCTTGTGGGCAATGAAGAAATAAGAAACGTTAGCACGCCGGGCGAAATGCTTAGCAGTATTTCGTCTGCCGCTACGTTCTGAGTTCAAATTCCGCCGAGGTCGACTTTGCCTTTCATCGTTTCGAGGTCGATAAATTAAGTACTAGTTGCGTGCTGGGGTCGACCCTATCGACTGGCCCCTTCCACAAATATTTCGGGCCTTGTGTCTAGAGTAGAAAAGACTATTTATATTCCTAATATCTTCCTTTAGATTAATGATACAGAATATAGAAAGTGATTTCGCGCATGTCGAGAAGGTTTTCTCCATTTGTAACTTTAGATTCGTTGATAGAGTTAATATGGTAAGCGTTACATTCCTTGACGTTGATGAGGTAATTAATCATTCTAAGTGGAACTAATCAATTTTTCATTAAATATATATTAGGTTTTGATACAAATAGGCCGTCCTAACATTTCTATGTGTGTTTCGCCGACGCGCGATTTTTCATTTCTCACACTAAATTTTGAAATAAAGGAAAAGAAATGAATGGCTACATACATATATATATATATATGTGTGTGTGTGTGTGTGTGTGTGTGTGTGTGTGTGTGTGTGTGTGTGTTTCAGTGTGGGTTTGTGTGTGTGTATAAATATATATATATATATATATATATATATATATATATATATATATATATATATATATATATGTATATATATGCATATATATACACATATGTATTTACATGTAGATATATATACATATGCATATGCATATATATATATATATATATATATATATATATATATATATATATATATACATATATATATATATATGGTCTATGCTATCTGTGGGCGCACGTATATGTATATGCATAAGTGTATGAATATATGTATTTAAATATAAAGTCTTATACAGGTATGTATACTGTCAGATTGATGTATATTTATCTTCTGTTACATCTACTGACACCTAGAATTAGAAATAAATATATGCCAAGTTTAATTAATAATACAAAATACATACACAACATACATATATAAACGTACATATATGTAACCAACATATATACATCCTTTTCTCTTTTTACATTCACTTCTCTCTCTCTCCTCCTGCCCCCTCTCTCTCTCTCTCTCTCTCTCTCTCTCTCTTTCACTCTTTCTGTCTCTCACTTTCTGTTTCTCTTTCTCACTCCCTGTCTGTCTATCTGCCCCCCCTCTCACCGCAGAATATAACAATGAATCTTTTTCACTTCATTTCTAGTCATCATTTAAATGTATCTATCTATCTATTTGTCTTTCTTTCTGTCTGTCTTTCTGTAAGTCGGTCTGTCGTTTGTCGGTTTGTCTATCTATGTGTCTATCTGTCTGTTTGTCTATCTATCTATCTATCTATCTATCTATCTATCTATCTATCTATCTATCTATCTATCTATCCATACATCCATCCATGTGCCCCACTTACCAAATGTTATCCCTGCCTCGAGAGGATGCCTCACAATTACATGCGAATTGAAACTGGTTCCATATTTCTTCTTCTTTTTCTTCTTCTTCTTTTTCTTCTTCTTCTTCTTCTTCTTCTTCTTCTTCTTCTTCTTCTTCTTCTTCTTCTTCGTCTTCTTCTTCTTCTTCTTCTTCTTCTTCTTCTTCTTCTTCTTCTTCTTCTTCTTCTTCTTCTTCTTCTTCTAATTATTAGTATTATTATCATTATTTCTCTTGCTGTTGTTGTTGTTATTATTATTACTGTTATTATTTGTAGTAGTATTAGTAGTAGTAGTAGTAGTAGTAGTAGTAGTAGTAGTAGTAGTAGTAGTAGTAGTAGTAGTAGTAGTCATGTCCTTTTTATTGAATTGTCAATACAGAAATAACAATGTAATATAATCATAGCTGTAAGATGTGCACACATGCATACAAATAATTGGGGGAGTAGTATTATAAATTGGGTGCTCCAGTATGGCCACAATTCTAACGACTGAAAACATCAAAATAATGAAGAATAAAACGAAGACGGTTTAGTAAATGCCTCTATTCAAAATGGCGTCTGTGTATGTATTAGTTTTGCTACAATTGGCCTCAGGAAGAAACGAGGTATGGCTGTGATAGCGGAGAAAATGAGGAAGAGAAAAAAATAGACGGAAACAGCTAAAGAGATACAATGTAAAGTGCTGTTGGTTTTCACCGATGAATATTTCACGGTCGAATAAAACAGATATTTCGTCCGGTTTCTCATTTCTCTTACGTTATAATCTGAACGAACGCAGAAAACCGAGTCTAAATCGCCATTGCCTCCTGGAACAGTAAATGGCTAACGGGGCGAAGTTTAGTGTTAGACTAAGCGAAAGGATCAAATTTGGCGAGTCGGCCACTTGTTGACCTAGGTCAAACAGGGATCTGTACGTTAATATGTCCACATTGGCAAAATCGGTGAACGTGTGCGTGGGGTGTTCTTTCACTGTTACTTATGCTTGTGCATATACGTGTGTCTCTAGTGTATGTTTAGGAACTTGAGCTTAAACGTAAATGAAAGATTCTATTTATTGGTTCTTGTCACTATTCATACATACGGTTATATGTTTATTTCACTGCTGATGTATAATATATGCGTGTATATATGGTTGTTTGCGTTAACATTTCTATGTCCGTGTGACAAGCCATATATATGCTTATGTAAATACTTGAATCTATCAATCAGCTTTTATGTGGATATGTGTGTGTTTGTGTGTGTGTGCGTGTGTGTGTGTGAGCGTTGATGTATAAATACCCCTAGTACTGTAAGTGTTTCAAATGTTTCAATTTCTCTATGTAAATTCGTATGTGTGTGTTTTATATGTGAGTTTCTGAGTATGTGGCTGACCCTGTCTCGTATAATTGGCATCAGATTTTATTCAACCAACAAAAGTCGTTATATTAAGCTGTTTCTTTGCTTTCGCTTATTTGTTCTTATCCCCACCACGTCTAACATTTTATTTCTCCTTCATTCTATGTTGTGTCTCCAACACGACTTTTCTCTCTCTACCTCACAAATGCTGTCTTATCATTTCTTATTATTTCGTTAGTCTTCATGCATCGCTTGCTTCATTCTCAAGTCAATAACATTTAAAAGGACAATCAACGTGACATAATGGAAGTATGTGTAAGTTCCTTTCACAAATGTTATGTAATACCATGGAATGTATGAAAGCTATTGCGTAGATACAGATATGATCGGCGTTTCAATGAATGAATGATCGTGTGTGTATATAGTAACGAAGAATAGGAGTTGTGTGAAATATTGGTTGCAATTTTGGCACAAGGTTTGCAGTTTTAAGGGAGTTACTTATTTTGTCGACTCCGAGAGACTGAAAGGCATTGTCGATGCTGGCGGAATTTGAACTCAGAACAAAAAAATGAGCGAAATGAAGTTAAACATATCTTACCCGGCTTGCTGATGATCCTGCCAGCTCACCGGCTTAAAATAATCAGATAGATAGATAGATAGATAGATAGATAGATAGATAGATAGATAGATAGATAGATATATGGACAAATAGATAGATTTCTTTATTAGCCACACAGGGCTCAACATAGATGGGACAAATACGATGTAGAGCTTTTCTTTTTGGGAAGGGGAAGGAAAAAAGGATAGATAGATAGATAGATAGATATGTTTCTTTATTAGCCACACAGGGCTGAATACAGAGGGGACAAGTTAGAAAGTAGAGCTTTTCTTTTGGGGAGGAGAAGGAAGGAAAAATAAAGGTGGAGTGTAGATTTTCGA
>NC_142942.1:48875975-48878475 GCF_046866305.1 Octopus bimaculoides
ATAACAAGCATTACAATGTAAATATCAAAGCTTATCTTAGCGTAAGTATTAAAAATGTACCGTCAAAGTGATCAGTCCAAGAATGTGACTATATTTTCTTTACCTTCTCATTTATCTATCTATCTATCTATCTATCTATCTATCTATCTATCTATCTATCTATCTATCTATCTATCTATCTATCTATCTATCTATCTATCTATATATATATATATATATTTATATATACACACACACACATATATATATATATATATATATATATATATACTTTATTTAAAAGCAGCAGAGTTTCACGTTCCCGTTCATCGGACAGTTTTGTTAGAAATGGAGAAAGGATATATATATATATATATATATATATATATATATATATATATATAATGCATATGTATGTACGTGTGTGAGTGCGCGTTTTCTGCGACGATTTGATAAACTGTGCCGAGTTTTACAATTCTGTAAATAATAATGATATTTTATAATCCTAAAGCTTCTAAGCGATCACCGTGTATTGACTAAGAAAAATAGTATAATATTGGGGCCTATATGCTCTGAGCGAAACATGTAGGGTTTTTGTACGCGTAGGACACGAACCCAGCCCTCTCTCTCCATATTTATTCACGGAAATCTTAGAAAGTTGGGCAAGATGATGATTGTAGTACTTGTTCGACTTTACCACCAGGACATCATTGATGGGGCAAACCTATGCTTTATGAAAATCTAGGCATGACCATCTCGCCTTTAATCTGCTGTTTGGGACTTTATAGCTGAATGTGCATTTATTCTTTCAGCCTCTTGCTTCAGTAATTGTGTACAAAAGTATACATGCATTTATACGTGTGAGTGTGTAGGGGGGATGCGTATCTATGCATGAACGTTCCTTTTTTTATTCTTTTAAATGTTCCAAATACAGACAACCACACATAAATACACACACATACATACTCACATATACGATGGGCTTCTTTCAGTTTCCGTCTACCAAATCAACTCACAAGGCTTTGGTCGGCCCGAGGCTATAATAGAAGACACTTGCCCAAGGTGCCATGCAATGAGACTGAACCCAGAACCATGTGTTTGGGAAGCAGTCTTTTTACCACAGAGCCACGCCTGCGGTTATTAAACAAGTTCTCATGCTCATGCAAGGGATCGATTTGAGGGAGATCACGCTGTTATTTCTAACAGGTCTTCCATCAAGTAGGGGCTTACTTATTGTTTCAAAAATATCGTTCGCAGCACGACGATACACTGTGATTTGAGGGCGATCACGCTCTTATTTCTAACAAGTCTTCTACCACGTATAGGCTTATGATTGTTTCAAAAATATCCATTGATGCATAACGATACACTGTGATTTGAGGGAGATCACACTTATTTCTAACAGGCTTTCCATCAAGTAGAGGCTTACTAATTGATACGCTGTAGATTTGAGGAAGATACGTCTGTTATTTCTAACGTGTATTCCATTGGGTAGAACCATTTTCATTGGTTCAGAGAGATCTTTCGTTGTATGACGGGACATTGAGTTTTTGAGTGGGGTTTTTGCCTGTTTTTATTGACGGGTCTAAGCGACCCCCGTTGAGATTTCTTTCCTTATTGGCTTTCTATATTAACCATGTTCGTGGCTGAAGGAAGGAGCATAGATGAGATGAGAACGAAAGGAAGAGGAACTGCGATGTGAACATCAGCAGCAGCAGTTAGAACTGCAGACTCCAGTTGCAGTTATGGCGGAAATAGAAACATCAGCAGCAGCTTCAGCAGCAGTGATTATTGCACTGCAAGTAGAAGCAGCGGTTATGGCAGAATAAGGAGCATCAGTAGCTGTAGTGACAGTGGTCGAAGCAGCAGCCGCAGCAGCAGTGGTAGTAGTAGTAGTAGTAGTAGTCGTAGTAGTAATAATAGTATCAATGGCGGTGCAAGCAGCAGCCTCCGTGGCAATAGCAGCAGCAGCAGCAGCAGCGATCGTGGTGGAGGCGCCGATCACTGCAGCAATATCAGACAATAGCAGATGTATTGTCAGGAGAAAAAGCCACAGAGGGATGTGGCTTTTTACAATGGTTAACCGCAAAACCCGAGGACGTCTGTAGAATTTAACGTCATTGATTTAATCAGTAGCGCCATCTTATTTCGCTATTGTGCGCACGCACACGCGCGCTCGCATACGCACGCACATAGAGGGAAAGGCAAAGCGTGCATCTACATTCGAAACGCATACACACGTACGGACACACAGACACGCATGCACAGCTAATAGTGACGAGGCGAGGAAGAGAGGAACGTGAGGGAGAGAGAGAGAGAGAGAGAGAGACAAACACACAAACAGTGTTACTGCTGACAAACGAGGCAGAATGATAGGCTGACTGACTGACTGACTGACTTCCAGATCGATAGATAGGCAGAGAGAGAAAGAAAGAAAGAGAAAGAAAGAAACAAAGAGAAAGAGGGAGGGAGAGAGAGAGAGAGGGGGTTTGTTCGTGTCTGTGTGTGTACGTTGAGAGGT
>NC_142942.1:48885975-48893475 GCF_046866305.1 Octopus bimaculoides
TCCACGTTCCGACGGCAAGGACAATACATGACTTCGTTGGAACAGTCCTTCCCGCAAATCAAATTAAATAAAATATGGAATTTTTGCGGTGGGTGAAACTGTAAACAAGAACAGGACAGTGTGAACAAGACAGTAAAAACAAACGGTGAGGGCTGTTGAGCCAAGGCAATAGAAAAATTATAATGAACGCTAGGTAGACGTGCCATGAGAGAAGAGACAGAAAAAACACGTCTTTTCTTTAAGAGGGTAGTGGACAGAAAGAGAGATCCACTTTCGTCACGTGTGAGCGATGAGAGGGTCAAGGAGGAAGAGTGAGAGAGAGAGAGAGGGAAAGGTGAAAGCGACAGAAGGAAAGGGAAATGATGAGAGAGAAAAACAGAAAGGATGAAGAATAAGAGATGGAGAGAGATAGACAGAGAAGAGATATTAGAAGAGTGAGCATTGTAATTATTAAGTTCAAACTTACTTGGAAAAGGATGTGTGGCATTAGGGAAAGAAGGAACACTGAAAGAGTATTTGTTCAATAAATTGAAAGAAAATAATGCGTGTGTATTACAGCCTTCCATTGGTGTGGGTGCTGTACCATACCGATATATACATATATGTATACACATGTGTGTGTTTGATTCTAGTCTGATGAAATGCCTTTCTGTTACCTAAAACTGCAACGTTACGTGAATTTACATTTAGAATTTTTGCGTAAACTTGCGTTGCAAACAGAGATGGTACGGAAACAATTGTAACTTATAATTAAAGATGTATTGAATTTTCATTGTCTTCTTTTCATTGGTGTATTTATATCTTGGTATATCTAGGTATGTATGTATGTGTATGTATACCAAAGCAGGCATTAGGGTTTTTCGTACACCTCTTTATTAAAACTTTTCCGCCTATTTTATTTTAATCTACTTTTGATAATTCATAAAATTTTATTGCATAATCCCTCTTCCATTATATTTCTTTTCACTCAGCATCCATTAATTCTATGCCATGTTTTATTCTTACTCTTTGTTTATTGATTCCACATTCATTTTTATGTAAGGGTATTTTTTAATGAACTGATTTAATTTAAAGTTCTACATATTTCACTCTCATTACAGAGAAAAAGTAACACCCAGTTTTTAGTCAGACATATGTGTTAAATTACACTGCCTGCTGTTCATTGTAATTTCACATTATATACGTATACAGATGCACAAATACACACGCACACAAACTCACGTACATATATTTAAATAGATAGATATGTAGATAGACAGAGAGAGACAGACAGACAGACAGACAGACATACAGACAGACAGACAAATAGATAGATAGATTGATTGATTGATTATTTGATAGATAGATAGATAGATAGATAGATAGATAGATAGATAGATAGATAGACAAGCACAGACTGATAGACAGGAAAACAGACAGAGAGCAGATAGATAGATTGATAAATAGAGGTCGATAACATAATTTGCTAATTTAGTCCACCATGTCGATACTACATTTTAATCTATTTCCTTCAAAATTGCTGCCCTTGTGTCTAAATTAGAAATCCTGATAACAAAAGGTAAATAACTTTAATAGACAATGGAGGAACTTACAGGGTGACTGAAGGATCGAGAGTTTTTGCTATGCATCAGATATTATTATCACCATGCGGTAATATAATACGTGAAGCATAGCAATACACAAACCAAAATCAATGACAAAGTGCAGCCACTGTGAGTTTGATCTTTTGGCAAACATATATGATTAGGATATTCGTCTCACAATCATAACTTCGTAAGCTCTATACACGGCAGCGCGTCATGTCCTGGAGTAAAACACTTTATTTCACGTTGTTCCAGTCAAAGATAAATTGTAGCAGTAATTGGAAGGACAAACCTCGTTACGTTCTATGTCCCGCTGAATCTTCCCCAGAACTACGTTAAGGGTACACGTGTCTGTGGAATGCTCAGCTAATTGCACGTTAATTTTACGAATAGGCTGTACCGATGACCGGATCAACTGGAACACTCGTCGTCGAAACGGAAAGAGTGGTATTTCTTTTTACGCAACAATAGAATAGCTAAACCAAGGATGACCAAGGCGAATTCAGTCAGCAACAACTATGACAACGACGATGACGGCTACCATGATGACCATTCAGGTGTATAATTTATAGCTTCCTCTTTTTTTATCAGTAATTTTGTTTCTTATCTGTAAATATTTCTCTTGATTTATTTTTTCTTTTCCTTCCTTGTTAAGATACAATGTGAATGAGAAATCGCACCGTAATGCCGAGCGGAAGTTGAAATACAATCGTATCTCACAACAGCGAAACCGAGAAACAGTAAAAAGAGAGATAACTCTACAAGCAGAATTTTGCACGTATTTCTAGATAACCTCATGCCTTCTTGTTCATTCTTTGTTAGAACTGAACTAAAAAAAAAAAAAAAACTAAAAAAACAAAAGCAAAAATGGTAATATTATACACCGACGAAGAACGGTAACTGGAAACCACGAGCAATAAAGAAGGAGGAAATAAAAGACAAAAAAATAAAATAAGATACGACGAGAGAAAACAAAGAATAGCATCTGTCAAATAATAGCTGGAAACGTACGAGGCTATTAAAGAAAATGTATTCTTAGAAGAGGATACATACATACACACAAGCATACACACATATATAAATTCATACATACACACACACACATGTATACATATATATATATATATATATATATATATATATATATATATACTTTATCTATAAGGCTCAATTTAATTTTTTATAAATTGATTTTAATTGAGTTTTTTACCTGTAATTTTGGATTTTGTCCCTAATAATATTATTATATATATATATATAAATACATACGCACATGCATAGATACATACATAAATACATACACACATAAATATATAAATCCATATATACATACATACAAGCATACATATATACATACATACATACACACATACATACAGGCATACCTTAGTAATAATGGCTTGGAAATTTGACATTGAACCTGCACTTTTCCAGAAGGGTAAAGACGATTATATATAACCCAGTTCTTGACTGGTACTTTATCTATCGACCCCCGAAGGGATGAACGGTAAAGTTGACCTCTGCATGATTTGAAATGTCACCAAGTATTTTGCCCGACGTTCGAAAGACTCTGCGAGCTCGGTGCGGCAAAAAAAGCTTCCATGAGGACACTACACTCGCGAGAAAAATAACAACCAAATCCCCGCTCATGGGAATGGACACATTGTAGACCAGTGGTTCTCGACCGTTTTTTTTTCTTTTTCTTTTTTTTTTTTTGCTTATGGACTCCCTTTCATTACTCTTCTACCCCATGATAAGAACAAAATCACTATTTTATTTTGATTACTGAATATTATAAGGAATTGTATTAAAAAATTGTTAAATATTTTGTGTATTCCGTTCTATATTTATTTACATTATTTACATTTGACGCATATTTGTCCTCATCTTGTTTGTTGTTTACACAACGTTTCCCAATGTTGTTGTTGTTGTTGTTATTATTATTATTATTATTATTATTATTATTATTATTATTATTCAGGTCACTGCTTGGAATCGAACTCGTAATCTTCGGGTGAGTAGCCCGCGCTCTTAAACAATTCATTGCACATAAATTTTAACAGCAAAATCTTACATGGGCCCCCAGGGCTCATAGGGACACCGGCTGAGAAACACTGCTGTCAACATAGTCTAAAAAAAAGAAAACCACTTTAAGAGGAAGAAAAAAACTAGAATTACAGAGATCGGCAAATTCAACCCACGGCTTGCATTTCACAATGTTTTCATATCAAGATTGTCATGGTCCCTGTCACTCGCACGCATTTCCATATTTCCTACGTATGTTCACTTTAGGTCTTTACAACCACCACGGTCAAGAACTTATTTTAATTAATTAATTTATTTTTTAATGAATAAGAGCATATGTTTGTGCACTCATGTCTGAAAAATATATACGCTTTTAATCATTCTTAGGGCTTATAAAGTGTGTCAAATTACATAAGTATTTTACTCTATTTAATTGAATAGGTTAATTAATTAATTTACACACACTCATACACACGCACGCAGACAGATACATGTGTGTGTGTCTGTGTATAGTATGTATACATATACATATATATATTTATATATTTATATATATTTTTTATCTTTTATATTTTATTTATATATATATTTTTTTTTTTTTTTTTTTTTTTGATGAGCTGCTCCACATCGGTCACCGGAGTGATATTTGTTCACTTTACAGAGTGTCTGAGTGTCGGTTAGGTGTCTGGAATGGGACGGCTTACCTCATGGGCAGGTAGAAGCTCTTTAACCTTGGTTGGTAATCTACCTAGGAGAAGGAAATCTCCGAAATAAAACCTGAGGCCTTGGAAATTCCTGGTTTTGGCAATTCTCTTGTCACACCGGTGAAAGTCTTCTTGGGCTAATAAGTGGGGGTAGTGCAGTGCAAGCTACACCCACTAAAAATAATTCATCTGCACAGGTACTTCCTGTACTCCAAATCTTAGTAAAATCATTCAATTGGTTGGTTGGCAGAAACCTAAAAATGCACCTGTAACTTATTTTAAAATGTCTGAAACAAATTCAGTAAATGGCAAAAAAGGCTTGGGAACATCAGGGGAACAGGTCTGGCCCGGCAGGTGTCCCAGTGTATCACAGGCTGGACCCGGTTGTCATCCTGCCACTGTGGTCAAACAGTCCTCAAGAAAAAGTAAAAATAAACATCGTTTGAATTTTGGCTGTTGGAATGTGCGCACACTTCTTGATGATAATTTCACGAAGAGGCCAGAAAGGCGTACTGCACTTATTGCATGTGAGCTAAAGAAATATTCCCTTGATATAGTTGCTCTCTCTGAAACTCGTCTCTCTGGTGAGGGTCAAGTAATGGAATCTGCTTATGGATATACTATCTTCTGGAAAGGCCTACCTAAGGGTCAGCGTAGAGAATCTGGTGTTGGGTTTGCTCTCAAGAATACATTAGTGTCCTCCATTGCAGAGCTTCCAAGTGGTATATCTGACCGGATCATGTCATGCCGTATTAAACTGACAAAAGGTAGGTTTCTTACCGTTGTCAGTATTTATGCACCAACAATGTCCCATTCTGATGAAACTGTGGGACAGTTTTATGACAATCTAGCAAGATTATTGAGGAAAGTACCAATTTCTGACAAGCTGGTCATTTTGGGAGATTTCAATGCAAGAGTTGGAAGGGACTATGTTTCATGGCCTGTTTTAGGTCGACATGGGATTGGAAAATGCAATAGAAATGGAGTAGCTCTTTTGACGTTTTGTACTGAGAATGATCTGGTTGTCACCAACACTCTGTTTAAGCAGAAAAATAAATATAAAGCCACCTGGATGCACCCAAGATCTAAGCACTGGCATCTCATAGATTATATTTTGATTAGGAAATGTGATATGAAAGACGTTTCTAGCGTTCGGGTCATGAGAGGGGCAGAGAGCTGGACTGACCATCATCTACTGCGTGGCAAAATAGATTTTTCGATAAAACCTAAAAACCGACAGTCTGGTCCTAAGATACTCAAAAAGTTAAACGTTGCAAACTTTAAATTATCAAGCAACTTGCAAAGATTCCACGACGCTATAGAAAGTATTAATCTTGACCCAAACAATTTATGGGAAGATTTCAAAACAAAAGTATTTCAGGCTGCAAGTTCGTCAGTGGGATTTAAATCTCATAAATCCAGAGATTGGTTCTCAGATAGATCAGCAGGAATTCATGATCTACTTTTAGAAAAACAAAACTTAGGCAATACACTGCTCTCTCAGTCATTGAATCCCAACTCAAATGAAACTTACAGAAAGCTGAAAAGGAGGGTGCAAACTGCTCTAAGGAAAATTAAACAGGAATGGTGGAATGATAGGGCAAAAGGGGCACAAGAAGCAGCTGATAGAAATGATGCCAGTTGTTTGTATTCTTATGTTAGGGAGGTATATGGTCCAAAATCTTCTTCAGTAGCTCCAGTGAGAACAGAAGATGGATGTTTTCTTCTGACTGACACCGCTTCTATTCATAAGCGTTGGGTAGAACATTTTTCTGCACTTTTGAATAGACCATCATCCGTTAATATGAGAACGATAGAAAAAATTGAACAACTTCCAGTTATAGAAGAGATGGCATCTGAACCAACTCTAAATGACATTTATTTAGCTATGAATAAGCTGAATAACAACAAGTCTCCAGGATCTGATGGAATCTGTGCAGAAGTCTTGAAATATGGGGGTGACAAAATGATGGAACTCTTAAATATTTTAATTTGTCACTGTTGGAGAAGTGAGAAAGTGCCTCAAGACTGGATTGATGCCATTCTTGTCTCCTTATATAAATCGGGGCCAAAGGATCTGTGTGGTAATTTTCGTGGGATTTCCCTTTTGTCTGTGGTTGGAAAGGTGCTCGCCCGCATTTTGTTAGAACGTTTAAATACCTTTATAGTTCTAAGTATGGTGTCTGAGTCTCAGTGTGGTTTTCGTTCCTCCAGGGGCACAGCTGATTGTATCTTTACTGTCAGACAATTACAGGAGAAGTGCATTGAACAGAATCTTGCTCTGTACCATTGCTTTGTTGATTTGAGCAAAGCATTCGATACTGTTAATCGAAGTGCTCTGTGGCTAATTCTGGGGAAAATTGGTTGCCCAGAAAAGTTTATAAACATGGTCAAAGCTTTGCATCAGGATATGAGAGCTAGGGTTAATTTTGGTGGTAGGCTTTCTGAATCTTTTGCTGTGGAAAATGGAGTAAAGCAGGGAGACCTTGATGCACCCACCCTCTTTGCAATATACTTTGCCGTTGTGGTGTCACATTCCTTTCAAAACTCTGAGGAGGGTATCTACATAAAATATCGAACAACGGGGAATGTTTTTAATTTGGCCCGACTGAAGTTTAAAACGAAGGTTTTTACTTCACTTATTAGGGAAATTTTGTATGCTGACGATTGCGATCTGGTTAGTCATTCTGAATCGGGTCTGCAATCCCTTGTATCTGCATTTGATGCAGCTTGTGATGATTTTGGCCTGACCATCAATCTGAAAAAAACAGTTGTGATGTATCAACCTGCGTACGGTGCTGTTTGTAACCTCCCTAAAATTTTTGTTAAGGGAAAGTTACTTGAGGTTGTAAATTCATTTGTCTACCTGGGAAGCTCTGTTCAAGATGATGGAAATCTTGATACGGAAATACACCTGCGAATTCAAAGGGCAGCAAAAGCATTTGGTGGCTTGGAGTCACGCGTCTGGCGCCAGCGACATATAAATAACAATACGAAGCTGGCTCTTTACAAATCATTTGTCTTAACATCCCTATTGTATTCCTGTGAAACTTGGACCTGTTATGAAAGGCATTTTAAAATGTTAGAAAAATTCCACCAAAAATGCCTTCGTCATATTTTAAGAATTAAATGGAATTCTTTTACTCCAAACACAGATATCCTTGCATCTGCAGGCATCCCCTCAATTA
>NC_142942.1:48898475-48900975 GCF_046866305.1 Octopus bimaculoides
GTTGTTGTTGTGTAGGATAGTAGAAAACTGCTTAGCGGCATTTCGTCCTTCCTCAGATTTTCAGTTCGAATTCCTCCGAGGTCGGCCTTGCTTTTCATCCTTCTTTCGGGGTCGACAAAATAAGTACTAGTCGATTATTATTTTTTTTTTTTTAGATTTAATCAGCTTACTCCGCACACCCTTAATTGCAGGCCTAGTACCAAACTTATTCGAAATCCTTTTTATTACTATATCTCTCAAGAGAAAGAAACGTTTACAAGCGTTGTCGGAGTACTGTCTCGAATTTTCCTTTGCAATAAGAAAGATTCAAGTAAAAAAAATGTTACAATTAATAAAGATTTTATAATGACGTATTTATTTTCTCCTTGTCTTAAAGGGGATAAACGCTTAAGGTTTAAAGATAAATCATTGCATAAATATTCAGGAATATGAAGTTGTCTCCATATTTAGAGTGAGACTTGATACTTCATCTCGTCGTCCGATGTTCATTAAATAAGAATATATCATGGATAATATGATATTTGTCAAATAAATACACATATACAAATTTACGTATGCATACATATACACAAAAATGTATTCATGATGAATATTATATGCATATACATCTGTGTATATGTGTGTGTGTGTGTGTGTGTGTGTGTGTGTGTGTGTGTGCATATATAAGCAATCACTATATGTGTATACATGTTTATATGTGTGTGTGTTTGTGTGTGTGTGAGAATATCCGTATGTAAATAAAGATATAAACTTCTGTAATAATAAGGTATAACTGTAAACTTGTATGTGTGTATGCATGTATGTGCGTACCACGTTCTCACGTTGTTGTCTTTTCTTCGTTTTTTTTTTCTAGGATTACTTACACACACATACACACAGATATATATGCATGCATGCATAGATACTGATATCAGTTTATATGCAATAAGGTATCTATACACACAAACACACACACATATATATTCTGTTATTCTTTTATTCTTTTATTCCTTTATTTGTTTCTGCCATTTGACCGCAGTCATGCTGGAGCACCGCCTTTAATCAAACATATCGACACCAGGACTTATTCTTTGTAAGCCAAGTACTTATCCTATTGCTTTCCTTTACCGAACCGCGAAGTTACGGGTACGGAAACACACCAACATCGATGCTGGGAAGACAGAGACACACAAATACATACACACACATATACATACATACATACATACACACACACACACATACACACACACACACACACACACACACATATATATATATATATATATATATATATATATATATATATATATGTATGTATGCCTGTATGTATGTGTATATATATATATATTTATATATATATATACATGTGTGTGTTCGGTGATACAAGAAAGGGACAAAACATCCAGATAGACGATACAAAGAAAACACGGACAAGTCATTCGGAGTTTTCTTTCCTCAGTCGAGATCCAGATCATCCTTGCTATTTCGGCTGGTTATTCTCGATATTGCTATAAATCTGGCCAGCCCCAAGGGAAAGCTGTGACATACGGAGTACGAGGACATGGAATATGAACTGTCTTTTGCGAACAACGAAAGAAACAAGTGGAAAACAAGACAAACAACACAAAGAATGACCCTTCATCAGTTGTCGGATGTTTTTCTAATCCGTATTTCGAGCAATTTTCGACATGATACGCCTTCAACACGACAGTTGCTCCTGCAAAGCGAATTAAATAAAATTTGGGATTTTGCGGAGTCTCAAATTTAATGACAAAACCAGGACAGTGATAACAAACAGGAATGGCTGCTAAGTCTAAACGAGGTTGTGGTGCCGAACGTGGAAAAAAGAAGTTTCGACCCGAGACAGACAAAAATACGATTTCCTTGTCCAGCTTCAACAAGAAGAAAGAATGAAACACAAGCAAGAAGAAAGAAAAATGGCCGATGGTCACGTGGAGCCACGTGAGCAAAGGAGGAAGAGTGAGGGAGGCAGAGTGACAGACAGAGAACTGTAAAGAGGAGAAGAAAAGACTTTGAGATACGATAAGAGAGGAAAAAGAGAGGGAGAAGGGGAGGTAAAAGAATAAGTTCATTTTCCATGTCCACGTAAATCGAATTTTTTGTTGTTTACGTTTTGTGACATCCTGTGCCCACATATGCATTTGTATATACGTATACATGTACGTATGTAAGTATATGTATGTATATATGCACTTATATATATATATATATATATATATAATTATGTGTATTTCTTCTATCTTAATGAATAAAAATTCTTCTGATAGAATAAATGGGTTAATAGAAACCAATGTAGCAAAGAGCACAAAATAACTGTGGTTAGCTCCTGTTTTTAAGGCAGGAACTCCTTGAAATTTTGGGTATTTGAGTATATTTAAGAATTTAAGGATTGGAGAAAACGCATGTTATAATTGCATACTTTATTCCTACATATGTTTCAAAGGATTACAACCTGTGTGATCCATAGGGATCTTTGATATTAAAATTGTAAGCTTCT
>NC_142942.1:48910975-48925975 GCF_046866305.1 Octopus bimaculoides
AGTAATTGCGTGCTTCTGTGTCTGTATTTCTTGCAATTCTAAAGCTACGAAGTTGCTTCTGAAATTACGCTCAGTCGACCTCGGTGGAATTTGAACTCAGAACGTAACGGCAGACGAAATACCGCTAAGTATTTCGCCCGGCGTGCTAACGTTTCTGCCAGCTCGCCGCTTTGTGGCTTGTGCATCATTATCGTGTCTATTCTCTGATATATACACATGAACTTACATCCACTCACATACAAACACGCAAACGCATGCGCAGACGCACAAATGAATGGATTCATACCCGCTTATACAAATCATCCCTGACTTCATTATAAAGCAATACACTTGTTATGCTATAATCATATCCACAATCTCAACAGAGGTTTCTAACCATCGTGATTTTTTCAATTTTATTTCTCTTTCTCCAAAACCCATGTCCCTGAACAATTAACCGAGACTTTTTTTTATGAGTATTTTGATTGGTTATCACAGCTACTGCAGTTGTTGTTGTTGTTGTTGAGTTATTTATTTATTTATTTATTTTTAGGCCATTTTGTTTTTGTACAAATCTCCTGTATCGCATATTCACTGCTATTTCTTTTTCTAACACCAATCATTCACTAAAGATTTCTTTTCCTTAATTCTTCTTTCTTTTTGACTTAATTCCTTCTTCGATAAGATCCCTTAAGCGCAATTATTATTATTATTATTATTATTATTATTATTATTATTATTATTATTATTATTATTATGTTTTTGTATTTTGTTGTAGCAAAAATGATGGCTGCCGATTTCTCCCCACACTAACCGTCGTTTCATCTCTTATTTTAGCAATTTCCCGCTTTGTTTATTTTATCATACAAAGTGTAATTAGGGATACTGGTTCTCGCTTATTGTTTACTGCTTTTTTTTGTTTTTATTTTTATTGTTTTCTTCTTCTTTTTCTATTTTGACAATATTGTTTTAATTAGGTCAGCTCCCAATTAATTTTCTACACCTTAAAATTTTTTTTTTTCGTTAATTTTGTTTTTTTATCATTTCTTTCCTTCGTCTTCCTTCCATTTTCCCTTTTCAGTTTTCATTCCTTATTCTGTCTTTCATCTTTTCTCCTCTTTTTTCTTATTTCTTCTTCTATTATTATTTTCTTATTAGTAGTATTAATAGTAGTATTTGTTATTAATATTAATATTATTCGTTATTCATTATTTCCTTTGTCAAATTCTCCTTTGAACAGATGACATTTTTTCATCCCCTCCTGGGGAAAGAGCCACAACTTGTGAGCATCAGCCCTATATAATGCCACTGTATTTTTATCCGACATTTATCTATGATTATTTCAGAAAGAACTTTCTTCAAATACTTGCTATTGTGCAGGAAGGACATATTTTCTTATTTTATAAGCAGACTTTGCATTAATTAAATCGTACCATATGCAACTCTTCTAACCCCCAAAGAGTGTGAGCTGATTGAATATTCCGCAGATAAATGTACCTTAACATAATTTTCTGATAGCATCGGCAAGACTCAAATATGACAAAGCTGGTTCTTTCCATTGAAGCTGCAGTTTGTCCGATGGGCTTCTACTCAATTTCCACCTATATTCTTTGCTTCATAAGGTTTGGGACGATGTGAGGCTATGGTAAATGACAGTTGGCAAGATGTCATGATGTGGGACTGATTCCCATGACCTCATGGCTGTGAAGTGAACTACTTTATAACTCAGAAATACCTGCGATAATAAGAGACACCTGACAAAGGTGCCACGCAGTGGGACTGATCCTGGAACCATAAGGTTACAAAGCAAACTTTTTACCACATAGCTACTCCTGCGTCTAACTTCTGTGTAGAAGTCCTACTTACTTCGCGGCGGAAGCTAGTCGATTAGCTCGATCCTAGTGTTGAAATTGTACTTAGTTTATCGACCCCGAAAGGATGAAAGAATGAAAGGAAAGTTGACTCCGGAGGGGTATGTGAACCCAAAACGTTAAGCTGGAAGAAATACTGCTGTTCTATTCTGTTATACCTAGGGGCAGGTCAATTACACTGACTCCAGTGATTACATTGACTAATTAACTACACTAGTTCTTATTTTATCGATCACGAAATGATGAAATGCAAAATCGATTTCCCTGACAATTGAATCCAGAACTGGGTACCAGAAAAAATGTCACTAAACATTTTGTCCGACGCTCTAACGATTGTGTCAGCTCGCTGCCTTTCAAATAATCGTTTCCACTGGAAGTACAAGGCCTCAAATTTGTGGGAAGTGATTAAGTCGATTACGTCGACCCCCAGTATGCAATTGGTACTTAATTAAACGAGCCAGAAAGGATGAAAGGCAAAGTCGACCTCGGCGGAATTTGAACTCAGAACGTTAAGACAGTTGCATTTTGTCCAGCGCACTAACGATTCTGCCTGCTCGTCGCCTTAGTAATTAATAAAGTTAATTGTCGCCTTAATAAATAATAATTAATAATTAGTAATAATAATAATAATAATAATAATAATAATAATAATAATAATAATAATAATAATAATAATAATGTAATAATAATAATAATTCTTTAAAATCTTAAGCGCAGAAGCAGCATTTTTAGTTGGAGAGAATTTGTCGGGACTATCGAAGCTTGGGTTGTCTTTTATTTTATCAACTGCTAATATATATATATATATACACATAAAATTGAGTAAAAGACAAAGATGTCTTTCAGCGCGTTTAAACTCAGGATATAAAGAATCGTCGGAAAGAGGAGTATTTTTAGTAGTAGTAGTAGTAGTAGTAGTAGTAGTAGTAGTAGTAGTAGTAGTAGTAGTAGTAGAAGTAGTAGTAGTAATGCACTTGCCAGTAAGCAGCAAGGAATGAGTTGAGAAAATGATGAAGCTGATGATAACGAAGAAGAAAATTCGTCAACGAAAGAAGATGAGGGATGATGAATAAAATGAAGATGAAGCATGAAACGAAAAAAAAAATAACATAATAAAATTATATGAAAGACAAAGAACACACGCTCACATATACTGACAGAAACGCACATACACACACGCAGACACACGTGTGTATGTATGTGTGTTCTGATCTTAAGTAAGGTGTAGGAGACGGGAACTTGAGACGGGTGATATCAGATTGCCTCGGGGCTATGTCCTGCAATTTTCATCTCTTTATTCATTTATTAAATTATTAATTTACTAAATTGTTTGGAAATTAATTAAAAGAAAGATAAACACAAAGAAGAGAAAACAAATATCAAATAAATATAGAAAACTATGAAAATAATTCTTCAGAATACGATCTGAAGTGAACCTATAAATATGTGTTTCATGAAGAAAAAAAAAACAAAAACACGTAGATAAAGTATAAAAATTCTGCCATGAAACACAGGCGGGAAGTCTCAGATTTCAGATTGAGAAATCTTCACTCGGAGTCAGCGGATAGGTCTACTTAGGTGTTGTATATAAGTTTAGGAAAACAGTGACACATACACATATATAAATACACGTACAGAAAAAAACCGCACCTTTATATATATATATATATATATATATATATATATATATATTGATGGTGGGATTGGGAGAAAAGGGTGAAATTGTACTCAATATATGTGCTAGAGTATATATGCTATTTCAGATTGGGTGAAACGTTCAGTAGACACAGTAGCTTCTCCTCATTTAGGGAAATTAAGGTAACATATATTCGTTATCACCTTAAGCAACACATCCAGTGAGAAGGAACTCTGAGTAGCAACGTCCTAAACTATTGGCCTTCAGTAAATATATATAAACGTACACACACGAACACACACACACACACACACGAACACACACACACATACACGCACACACATATACATCTACATATACAAGACTGCATATACACACACATATATATATATGCACATATATATGTGTGTGTATATGCAGTCTTGTATACGTATATATATACATCTATCTATATAAATGTATATATAAATGCGTGTGCGTGTGTGTGTGTTTATATATATTTGTTATTTGTGTATCATCTTTAATTCGTAATATTGTTATCTTAATTTTTTTTATTTCTTCGCTGTATTAGTATGTTCTTTATCTTTATTTTTAATTTATTTAAATTTATTTTTATTTCATTTTATTTTATTTTATTTATTTTGTCAACTATCTGCCGTTGTAATAGCATCAATATCAAACCATTAATACAAGATATTTTAATTAGCGCACCATTAACCGAATTAATTGTTACGATAATTAATTGAAACAATTTTTTTTTTTTTTGAAAATTCAATACAACTTAATTTATTCATTTGCATATTTTGATTCATTTATTTATATTTAAATTATTTATTTACGTTCAGTTATTAATTTAATTGTCATCTTTTTCAATTGTTTTTCTTTATATTTTTTCGCAGTTCCTATTAATGCTTTTTTTCTTCTTTATTTTTACATTTATTTTCTAGAAACAAATCTGAAATTTTCTTCAATTCTTCAATTCTTCAAATCAAATCTAATAATATTCTATATTATCCAAATGGATGCAGTTGATATTTATGTATATGTTTTTGCACCTGATTGTGAGCGTGTTTTTATTTATGCGTATATATATATATATATATATATATATATATATATATATATATATATATATATATATATACGCATCATTGTATACATACATAGGCCCCCATATATCACTGACTAAATCCATATATACACAAGTTATATTTTACATTGATCCAACACTTAACTTTCACTTACTGAAGTCATAAGACACCATGTAAGCTCTTTTCTTCTTGTGTGTGTCTGTCTCTGTATGGTGGTTTTGTTTGTATGAGTGTTTCCGTGCATGTGGTGTGTATATTGAGTATGGTATGTGTACATAGATTATTTAGCAAATCTATTTGCAAAAAATATAACTATGCCATGCGTAATCTCGTAAACACATACATACAGAAAAAGAGACTAACATACAATTACACAGGCCTACATCTACCACTCATTTATTTGTGTTCTTTGTTTGTTTAATATAGCGTTTCATTATATAAGTAAAAGAGATTTGGTAGATATATCCAGGAGAGTGATTGGCCAGGAATGGTCTTCATGATTCATGAAGAAGGATGTTGATTTTTACCGGAGTTGTGTTCTTTCATTTTAAAGTCGTTAATGTCTGTGCAAGAACACTGACTAAACGACTACGTTCTCCAATCTATAATGGATTTAGAAATAATTATATTTTAACAGGGACCACAACATGTGCCAAGACAGCGTTTAATGAAAACAACATTGTTGGCTATACCAATATACACGGTTCATATAATCATATATAGACATATACATATACATATACATACATACACACACACACACTCATATATATACATATATATATATATATATATATATATATATATATATATATATATATATATATATATATATATATATATATATATATATATATAGATATATATATATATATACATACATACATATAGATGCATACATACATATAGATGCATACATACATATAATGTATATTTATATATATATATATGTATATATACATATGCATATATATATGTATATATATATACATATATTTATATATATATACATATATATATATATATATATATATATATATATATATATATATATATATATATATATATATATATATATATATATATATATATATATATACATATATACATAACTATATATATATGTATATGTGTGTACATATACCTTTGTTGGCACGGATGTATGTATTTATTTTGCAGGCATACACGAAACGGAAAAGCTTTTAATGATTTTGAAATAGTTCCTGTGACTAGTTAAATCCAAGGCCTATTCCTTGTTCCAGCGTCCCCTGCTGCGAAGTGGGATGTAAAAACTTCGGCATTAATACGCAGCAACATTTAAAACCTGTAATTACGGCGTCATATTCAGACACGCCACCCCCACCCCCAAATCCTCCGTCTCAGTGCTCAGGGACACCCACTGCCGTCAAAACGGACAACGCAAACTTCAAACAAATACGCCCGCCCTCACTCATTCGCACAATTACACAGGAACACACACACTCACATACGGATATATATATATATATATATATATATATATATATATATATATATATATATATATATATATATATATATATATGTATATATATATATGTATTTGTGTGTATGTGTGTACGTATGTGTGAGTACGCATGTATTATGAGCGTGTGTGTACAACAATATATATAGAAATCTGTGTGTATATATATATATATATATATATACACACACACACATGTATATATATATATATATATATATATATATATATATATACACTCAAACACATGCATGTTCACGCACACATACACACACACACACACAGACATATATATACATACATATACCTGTACACACACGAGCGCTCACACACACATATGCATCCATGTGTATATATATATATATATATATATATATATATGCATGTATATGTATGCATATGAACATACAAAGAAATGGCTAGGAAGAGAATGACATGCACGTGTTCATACATACAAACAGACCGAAATGTGTGTAAATAAACAGAAATATACGCATCGCTTTTTTCGACTTCTATATACCTGTATTTTCGTAGATGTATGTGTTGTACGTACATGTATATTCTCATACGCATGCACACACACAAACACACACACACACACCTAGACGTGTACAGGGACACACCTATATATATGCACACAGGTATATGTAACTTATTATTTCGTGTATATATAGATGTATTTCGATGGTGTACAAATATGTGCATATATATTATTCTATGCGACCTTTACGAATGTTTCGTGCAGGATTACGTAGCTAGAAAAGAACGCTTACGAACATGATTATAAACAAATAACATACGCAGACAAGCATATTGTGTGTGTGTGTTCATATACAGGCTTACATATAGAGGTAAATATATACACACACAAACGTATACGTGTGTGCATTCTTTCATTTGTTTCAATCATTTGACTGCGGCCATGCTGGAGCACCGCCTTCAGTCCAATAATTCGACCTCTGGACCTATTCTTTGTAAGCCTAGTATCGGTCGCCTTTGCCGAATCGCTATGTAATGGGGACGTAAAAACACCAACATCGGTTGTCAAAGCGACGGAGTGCCAACAACTATCCACCGTTTGTAGTCTCTTGTTTTAAATAATTCCAGTCAGTGATGAGAAAAGAATCATTATGTGCGTTCGAGTGTTTGGTAACTAACCGATTAACTCCCCTTTATTCAACATTTCCCATATTGATGAGACAAGAAGCAAGAAAATGTCAGGCTGTGTTTTGAGTGGGTGCATTGGTTACCTACCGAGTAACACCCTTCCATACAAATATATGTCTCTAACAACGTTAGGATTTAATATGAACATTTGTGAGTTCAAATGCCGCCGGGTCGCCTTTGTTTTTCATCTTTTCGGGGTCGATAAACTGCTGAAATTACTGGCTTTGTGCCGAAATGTGAAATTAATATTGACACAACTTTTTTTTTTTTTATGGAACATCGTTATTGGCACCATGCAAAGCGAGATGTGGAAAGATTATCTGTTTACTCGTTCTTAATAAATCCAGGCACAACGTGCCTCAGCACATTAAGGCACTCTAACACAAGAGTCTTTGTCCAAGTTTTCTCTCTGTTTCACCTTCTCTTTCTCCCTCTGTTCCTCCCTCTCCATCTCCTCCTCTCTCTATATATAAGTGGTTGTGAGGTAAGAAGCTTGCTTCCCAACTTGATAGTCCCGGGTTCAATTTCACTGCGTGGCACATTAGGCAAGTATCTTCTACTATACCCTCGAGTCGAAAAAAGCCTTGTCACTAGATTTGGTAGACAGAAACTGAAAGAAGCCCTTCGTATATATATATATATATATATATATATATATATATATATATATATATATATATATGTATGTGTGTATGTGTGTGTGTGTGTGCGTGTGTGTGTGTGTGTGTGTATGTGCCCCCACCATCGGTTGACAACCAATGTTCGTGTATATCCGTCACCGTAATCTAGCAGTTCGGCGAAAAGAGACTTACAAATAATAAGCCCTAGGGTCAATTCGTCCGACTGAAACAAATAAAAGAATATGCTTGTATGTATATATATATATATACACACATATATATTAGTTATGTATTATATTATATACCCGTATTATATGCTTAGTTACGTAATAGACAATACTGCTCGGTGTCGTGTGAAAAAAACTATCCTACAGTGGAATGGAATTTTAACGGCTTTCAATTTCTTTTTAATTACAGACTGGAAATATCATATCCGATTTACATGTATCAGGAATGTTACAAAAAATGGCGGAACGGAATTCTCAAGTAAAAAAAGAAAATCGTACGAAAACAACCAGGAAGTTCTATAGTCCCATCAGAGTAATATACCATACATTAATTCTTTTAGATTCTGACCTGCGGCGTGACAGCATTCGTATCGTAATTAGTATGGCTTCTCTCATTTTTGGCGTTTATTTGGTTGAGGGCCGATGATGGCTAAAGACGATGTCGAGAATGTATAAGTTTAATGGGAAATACAGATGGAAGAACGAAAAATATACACCCCTGAGTGTGTATTTGTGTGAGTGTAAGTAAAAACTGAAGGGCAGAACCATAAAGTTTTTCATTTTCACAAGGTTTCTTCAGAAGGGAGCCGTTACTGTGAGGATGAAACAGAGAAGTTTACCAATATATATTTTCGGTCTTGAGGACAGGGGAGGTAATCTAATTTTCAACTTGAGGGCATCTGCTGGGTGAAGTGAACCTTGCATGATGACTAGCTTTTGATAAATGAATTCTGCACCACCCACTGCCGATTAGCTATGGTATGGCCTGGCAGTTAAGAAACTAAATCTATAATACAGCATAAACAGGATAACTAATTTTCTTTAACTTGTTTCAATCATTTGACGATGGCCATCCTGGAGCATCGCCTTGGAGATTTTTAGTTGAAGAAATCGATCCCAGGATTTATTTTTTAAAGCCTGCTACTTATTCCATCGGTCTCTTTAGCCGAAACGTTAAGTTACGGGACGTAAATACACCATCACTGGATGTCAAACGTTGCTGGGTGTACAAATACTAACGCAAACACACACGCGCGGATATATATATATATATATATATATATACGTAATCAAATTAATAACACACAATGGATAAATTTCACCTCATTACAGCAGTTTCTTTGCATCTTTTTATTACACCATTACATTACATTACTCTATTATATTACAAAACATGAGCAACCATCAGATGAAACGTAATCTTACAAACGAAAGAATATCCCAAGAATATATACAGTAGGGAAGTGCCTGAAACCTGTCGAGGCCAAATCTCATAGTTGACTAGTCCATTTCCCCTAAATTTCGAGGATTGTTATTATTATTATTATTATTGAGTGAGAGAGCAGTACATGCCATCAAAGTAACACTGGGGTAAAATATACAAAGCCCAATATACTCATCATGACTACCCGTCTGATAAGGGTACACCAGGCACATGCATCACAACCATGTGTGCGATATGGTGATCTCATATCAAGATAAACAGCGCATGACCTTGAAGGTAGGACCCCGTTAGTATTTTCTTCGGGCTGAGTAGCCCATCCCGCTCAAAAGGTCCCTGAATAAGAGTTGTTTAATAATGTTAAACGAAGCTCCCATCTTTCCAAAGGTGAATTATCCAAACCCCAAACAATTCATATCAACCCATTGACTATGAAGCTCTTCCACTACTTCTGCTCGTGATTAGAGATGTACATACTGTCAGCCACTCGGGGACATGCTGAACTGGTTAAGGTCAAACAACTGACAAGCCAATCCGTAGTATTGAACAGAATATTTGCTGTAACCTATCATTTATACAAAGGCAAAACAAAACAATGTACATGATAACGCTTCCAATCAGTTAAGATCAGAAGCCATGAGAGCTAGAGCCTGTATTACCATTATTATTATTATTATTATTATTATTATTATTATTATTATTATTATTATTATTAAATAGTTGAAGTAGTGGCAGTGGTGGTGGTGACGGTGGTGGTAGTAGTGCTTGTGTTGTTGTTGTTGGTAGTAGAAGTAGTAGTAGTAGTAGTAGTAGTAGCAGCAGCAGCAGCAGCAGCATCAAGCATCACAGCAATTATTATCAGCACTATCATATTTTTGTTCGTTGTTTGATTTCGTTTTCTTTTATTTATTTTTTTTTTATATTTTATTTTATTTTATTGTATCTTATTTATTTTCTTGTCCGTGCTTGATTTTGTGTACAATAAATGGAATACTGTCAAAACGGTGTGTTTAGTCAATCAGTCAGGCTTGGCGTCTGTGACCCGTGGTCAAAGAATTGATAAACATGATGTATCTAAGATGAAAATAACTCTGTCTTCGTGTCCCACGGTGGTAATCAACAAAAGAAAATAAATATATATATATATATATATATATATATATATATATATATATATATATATATATATATATATATATATATATATACAAAAGAACTAGAGAAAGAGAGAAAGAAAGAAAAAAATAAAGAAAACAGATTTGCAGCAAAATCAAAACGGTTTTTTTTGTTAGATAGAATAAGGAACAGACAACAAGAACAACAACATGAATAATAACAGTAGCAACGACTTTTAAAAGTGACCTCGACAGACAACTACAAACACAACTGCGACTACACCAGCAACAACAACAACAACTACTACTACTACTACTACTACTACTACTACTACTACTACTACTACTACTACTACTACTGTTACAGTCTTATGAGGAATTTCGCAGTGGAAGTTCACTATGAGCTTGAAGCATACTATTTCTACTACTACTACTACTACTACTACTACTACCACCGCCTCCACACCCACCACCACACCCAACAATACTACTACTACCACAACTACCACCACCAACACCACCACTACTATTACTAGTACTACCACCACTAGTACTACCACTACCACTACCATCACCACCGCCGCTACTACTATTACTACGGCTACCACTACTACTACTATGACTACGACTACCACTATTACTACTACTACCACCACCACCATTCGTACTAGAAAAATAACTATTCCTACTTACAGCAGCTGCAAAATCCTACAACTTCACTATAGCACCAAATGCAATAACAATCATCAATTATAAATGCATGAACTATAAGAACAGTTGCAAGAACAACCATCTACTGAAAAGATTCAAGATTACTGAGGATCTTTCTAGAAATTTCATGTACATGAAACTTCTAACGGAAACAGAACAAGCTCTACCGCGTCAAATATTTTTCATATGTCAAACGATAGAAGTGCTTACTAAAATTTCGGTCGACTCGGAGATGAAAAGCACAAAAAGGTGTCAATCTAGAACCTGATAAATCAAAGCCAAACAAACCTAGGCAAATTTAGGGAGAAATCTGATTGGGTGATCATTGCGAGGATCAGAACGTTGGGCAGTTTCGGAACAGGAATAACCGTGGCCAGTTTCCTACAGACTGATGATGTACCCTCAGTTAAATATTTGTTCAACAGTTTAGGTATGAATGACATCAACCATGAAACGAAACACTGCATTGGGTCTTGAACAGCGTCAGACGTCAATCACAATTCTTTGCAGAGCGTTAATATCATTAACGGCGTTGGGCAGAGCAGGTACTACCGCGAACAAAATGCTTAGAGGCATTTCTTCCATATTTACGATCTGATATCAAATGCTGCTGAGGTCGACTGTGTCGTTCATCCTTTTGAGGTCGATAAAATTAGTATCAGTCAGTACCGGAGTCGATGTAGTGGACTAACTCCCGTCCCGAATATACAGGCCGTGTTCATATACTAGAAAGGAATACTCTTGTTTTGTGGTTTTTGTCTTTACATATTTGTACAGAAAAGATATACTTACAAATTTAAGCACTTCGCTCCCTATGGAACATAGGCAATTTATGAAACTTTTCCACTAGTCTCTCAGGTCTTGGTTTTAAACAGTCATCGATGCTTCTGTAATTTTACTGATAAAAGTGTTCTACGTGAGCAAACTTCTGTCCGAGAAAATGTGGTTCATATTTTCCTGGACACTATCCTTTGACTTGTCCAGTATGGGAAGTTCACAAACAAGGGTTCCATCATGCTACGTGAAGGCGACTTCAAAAATCGCTATACTAACCACATACAGTTCTACAATTCTACTGTCATACCACATATAATAAAGTGGAAAATAATTGAAAAGTCTAAGCCCTATGTCAACGGGAAGACTTCGAAGTCGTAATAAAATAACAAGCTTATAAGGTATTCAGCCCTAAATCTTACGAAACCTTATTTAATGTAGATCTAGCTGTTTTCGTTCAATATACAGTACACTCACAACGTCCGCTCTGGGAATCGAAACCGCGATCTTATGACCGCGAGTCGTCCATTCTAACCACTGCGCCATTGCGCCTCCTCACTAACACATACAGTAACAGTAGTATCAGTATATTAGTACAAATATCTGCTTCAGTTATCTCTTCGACACTCACACATATACACACACACACACAAACACGCCGTGCTCCAATCATACACCTCCATTGCACCTCCTGTACAACACCAGCCACATAGCACACAATGTGTACACTAGCAATAGCGTCTCAGTTAATCCTCATTCACCATATGATGCATCCTTGTTAGTATGTTTCATTTTTTAAATTTTTTATCTAATTTTTTTTCCCGTCAACTTCGTCTGTACACCAGTTTTTAATTTAATATTGAAAAAAAAACGATATTTGAAAAAAAAAAAAAAGGAAGTTCAATATAAAAAAAGAAAGAAAATGAAACGTTACATCCCCAGATCTTCTCCTACCTTATTCCTCACCGCAAATAATCCCCGCCCCATAATGTGCCAGCCTATCTCTCTGCCTCGTGGAAGAACCTGCAACTTTAAAGCTGCTTCCATCATCATCATCATCATTATTATTTTCATCATCGTCATCATCATCATCATCATCATCATCCTCATCATCATCATCATCTTCATCATCATCGTCCTCCTCCTCCTCATCATCTTCACCATCACCATCTTCATCATCATCGTCATCATCCTCGTCATCGTCATCACCATCAACATCATCATCATCATCATCAACAGCAGCAGCAACAGCAACAGTAGCAGCAGCAGTAGTAGTTGTAATATTGCTTGTTTTTCTTGGTTTCTTTTTAGTTTCCCTGGATTTTTGATATTTATCGTTTTTTAGCGTATATATATTTTTCTTATATTTTTCTTTGGTTATGTATATATATTTGTTGTGTTTGTTGAGTTATTATTTATTGTACACATTATCTTTTTAGTTTTTTTTTTGTTCTTTTGCAGGGACACATTTGACTTTCAACCATTTCTCTTCCTATCTTCATGTCTTCTTAAGCATCATCTACCCTCCCCTCCCCCCACACCCATCCATGGCGCATTTATCCATCCAACATATCCACCACAACATACCCAACCAAACTTGCAATCCAACCCCGTCCATCGTTCCATCCTTCCATCCATCCATCCATTTTGTCCATATCTATTAACCCTTCCATCGCACCCTATTCACCCTCTTTCTGTCTCCCTCCTTCCCATCATCCACCCATCCATCTCTTGTCCAATCAAACTCTAACCTTCAGATCCCATAAGGCACAACCCTCTTCCCAGCTTTCACCCGATTCGTTCATCACGCATAATTTACTATTCTCCACCACCATTACTGTCGCCGCCGCCTCCGCCGCCTCCTTTCATTTTCTGTCTTCGCGCATTTCTGTCGCTCTCCTTCTCTTTTCCCACCCCTCGCCGCTCCTATTTACTCTTACCCCTCCTCTCACCTCCGCTTCCCTCTACTTTCACTTTCGTTATCATTCTATTCGCAGTAGCATATATTTTTCTTTTTCTTTTGTTTTTGTCAAATTTGAATATGTATTTTTTTGTCCTCTTTATGCCTTTTTTTATTTACTGTTTCTTGTATTTCTTATTATCTAATTCTTTCTTTTTATATTTCTTTCCTTCCGTCTTTCATTTCTTTCTCGTTCTTTATTACTATCGTCCCATCCTTAGTTTCTTTAATTAGAATTTTTATGTCCTTTTTCCTTCCGCTTTCTCTTCTCTATTTTTTCTTTTTCTTTTCCTATTTCCTTTTCCCCGCTTCTTTTATTCCAATACTCTCCACCTCTTCCTAACCCTCCGGCTTCTTCACTTCCTTTATCTCACTTTCTTTCTTGCTCCCTTTTGTTTCAACGTGTAAGGACGTGTTGTGGTGATCGTGAGTTTGAGATGCGACCAGCACACTTTCAATAAACTCGCACATCTCATCCATAAAGACTATACACCGACATACATAAACACATACACACACACACACACACACACACACACACACACACACGCACATACACGCACACGCTCGCCATAGAACAGTACATTTATTATAAACCACATTTACATACAGGAAGCAGGATGCACAAACGCACATCCACGCACACATACGGACTAGCCACAAATGTTATATATTGCAAAACGCGAAGCTCAAATAAAACAAAGCGCAAATACACGATCATACGTACACAAAAAACATTAACCACAAATCACATCCATAAACATCGCAGATCATACACACACATCATTCATAGATACAAATATTGCACAAGACACAGCTGAACGCAGGAAGTAGGAGCGTCAAACATACACACACACACACATACATACATACATACATACACTCTCAACGTTACTGTGTAAACACTCTACAAATGACATTCATACGCAAGTTTGCAAGCCACACAGCATACATCATCCGTAAATCCTATGCACAAAAACCCACAGACCGCAAACCGCACGCAATTTAGAAGTACAGATAACAAACAACATGTAATCTGGAGTAAAAGACCGCAAACCACACACTACCGAGAAGCACAGAGCGTGAACCGCGCTCAGAATGGCACAGTCCACCAACCACATAC
>NC_142942.1:48953475-48955975 GCF_046866305.1 Octopus bimaculoides
CTGGTTCCCTCACATATAAAGACATGCAAAAATAAAGAGGTGGGGAATAGAGAGTGAGAAGAAAACAGAAAGGAGAGAAAGAGAGAGAGAGAGAGAGAGTAAGAGAGGCGTGTATGTGTACGGATTATAAATCTTATCAGAGTTTCAGTAAGTCATAAATTATTATCACAACAGATTAACGTTTTGTCCACATATGTGAACATAATTTCATAATCCATTGCAATGACCGTTAAACGTTGCCGGAATATAATTAGCCGGTAGTTATCTACAAGTAATTGATTTTCAGGCTTGGCGTGTCTTAACACTAATGCATGTCTACACGGTTTGTCTTAACCAACTTTGGTTTAAGATGCTTAGCTATCATGAAACTTACCATTGTCCATTCGATGTTTAAAGCAGTCTTTCCATGAGAGAAAATCCTGTCAAAATGCTTGTAAATTCAAATATGCGACTTACGTTTATATCCGGGATCAGGATCAAAATGATTTATGATTGTGTATATTTTATAATGTGTATTGTTGACCTCTATGCATTGGTGATACGCTGAACGGCAAAATTGTAGGAACGGCACACGTTTGAATATATATATACATATATATTGTAAACGGATGAGATTCAAAGATTCTCGAGATAGAAAATACTTACAAGCATTCAAATGATTTGAGCTCAGACTGCGATGCTTTTAAGAGGGACCAATTCCGCGGGTTACAGTGTCGCTATAAGAGGAACCCAGTTGAACAGATATGAAGGGAATTATGCGGATAAACAAATTAAATATAACAGGTTGGTTTGATATAATATATAAATATAAGCAATGGATAAATCAAGCCTCAGTCATGAGGATGGCAAAAATTTACATTTCAGATCAGATCATCATGCAGACAATGTCAGACCAGTGAATTCAACACGTGTTTCTTTTCATTCTCTCTTTATGTTTTTCCTCTTATTCATTTATGTTGAAGAGCGTAGGCTCGAAACATAAAAGACATTTCCTTTTACCCCGATCGTCAAACTAATACACTTGCTTGTTGTTCCTACACCTGTCTTCGTCTTTGCTTAAACTTACACGGCTTACGAGCGCCAGAGAGAATTAAAGGCGAGGAAGTTAGATGTCATAAGTCCAACAGCTGTTTCTGGAGTCACAGAGATCCATTTATAATGTTTTGTAGATGTAGTTCACCAAAATATGTAGTCAGAAATACAAGCGAAATATGTAGTCAGAAATACAAGCGAATACTGGATAATATCAAGCATCCTTCATGGGGATGGAAAAAAAAAACACTTTACATTTCAGATCATGAAGTACAGATGTTTAAAGCTGGAATGTTTAAATGTGGAGAACAAGAAAAAATAGTTGCAGTAGAAATAGATGCAGTTGTAGTAGTTTTACTAGCAATCTCGGAGTTAATACAGCTTCTGTTGCTGTGTAACCTTAGATCAAAACTGATTGGGTTCGACCTATGACCTAATTTCGTCTAGCCGTAAGCCAGTAGATATTTTTGTATATCATGGGAAATTTCCTGTAACAATTTTCGAGTATGATGGAGAATGTTTATTTTATTTATTGTATTTATTTATTTATTTTTTATCTGCTTATTTATATTTTTTGGTTCCCGTCTAGTAAATCGAATGACTGTCTAGAGGTTTCCTCTGTGTTTATTCTTCATTACCAACCCAAAGTATTAATGTCCCCCCAAAAAACTCGAATTTAAAAAAACACAAAAATCAAATTTAATAATAATAAAAAAAGTAGAATTAAAATAGACACCGCATGAAAACAATTTGCAATAACCATTAAAACCAACGTCGAGCGAATTGACATCATCATCATCATCACCACCACCACCACCACCACCACCACCACCACCATCATCATCATCATCATCATCATCATCATTATCATCTTCAGCCTTATCATAAGCAACATCATCATCTTCATCAGCATTATCTCCATCGTCGCTGCCGCCGCCGTCGTTGTTGTCATCATCATCATCATCATCATCATCATCATCATCATCATCATCATCATCATCATCAACATCATCATCAGTAGCATCATTGTCGTTGTTGCAATCTCCAGCATCATGAACTGTCATTAACGTCAACACCCCCACTATCATTCCCAACATCATCATCATCATCATCATCATCATCATCATCATCATCATCATCATCATCATCATTATCATCATCATCATCATCATCATCATCATCATCATCATCATCATCATCATCATCAACAACAACAACTCTGTCATCGTCATTATCATTATAATTATCATCACTTACCACAGTGCAAACCATATAAGACGTACATCAAATTCGGTTAAAACAATCACCTGATTAAATAAACATTATAACAAAATAAAATAAAACAAGTGTTTTTTTTTTTTAATTTACAATCAACTAAAAAACACAATATCATTATAAAAATAATTATACACCAACTCAAACCTAAATTATCAACAGTCATCATTATCGCATCATCAAGATCGTCATC
>NC_142942.1:48960975-48975975 GCF_046866305.1 Octopus bimaculoides
CTCGCTTTTGCCTCTTTTCATTCTTTCTCTACCTCTTTTTTTCTCCCTCTTCCTCACTCACATTATCCTTATTGCTCTTATTAGCAGTAGTAATACTACCATTACTGTTTTTGTTATCATTATAATAATAACAACAACAATAATAATAATAATAATAATAATAATAATAATAATAATAATAATAATAATAATAAAAATAATACTAATAACAATAATTATTATTATAATTATTATTATTATTATTTTTTTATTTTTATTACTATTATTATTATTATTATTATTATTTTTATTATTATTATTACTATTCTTATTATTATCATTATCATTGTTGAATCGCAATATATTTTCCATTAGGTTTCATATTAGCTTTTTTTTTTCTATTTTTTTTTATACCCAATTCTATCTTAACATCACTGTTTTATTCAATATTTCAAATTCGTTCCTTACGCTACCTTTTTACGTACACCGCGATTTCTCTCTCTATTTCTATCTATCTTTCATTCTTTTCCTTCTTTCTTTCTCGCTTTCTTTCTTTCTCTCCCTTCATCTCTTTCTCTCTCCCTCCTCTCTCTCTCTTATTTCTACTTAACTCTCTCGTTTCCTCTCATTCTTTACGTACGTAACCCAATCAATTTTAACATTCTTTTATTGTTAGTTGTTTTTTGGGGGTTTTTTTTGTTTTTGTTTCGCTTATAGATCTCATTTTTATCAACTTTATTCGCCATTATATACTTGATATGATGCACTTTCGGGAGACTTGAAGAGAGAACTTTACATAAATCAATGACTTTTGTTACCAAGAAATGTCAGGTGACAGCACAAGTTGCGAGCGGAGCAAAACTAAGAACAACAAACACCTACAAATTTATGGAAAATTGAATTTTAATGCCCACAGATGAATACATCAACCATGTTGGCAATACTTAGGGCTACGAACGGATACAATGATCGGGAGTTCAATGCGGAGTTTTAAGCAGCAGAACAAATGCACATGTATGAATATGCAAAGAAATATATATATATATATATATATATATATATATATATATATATATATATATATATATATATATATATGTGTGTGTGTGTGTGTGTATATATATATGCATATATATATATATACGTATATATATATATATATATGTATGTATATATATATATATATATATATATATATATATATATATATACGTGCATATATGTGTATACATATTTATATACATATATATATGTATATACATATGTATATACATATATACATATGTATATATATATATGTATGTATATATATATATATATATATATATATGCGTATATATATATATATATATATATATATGTATATATGGGAAGTTCCAAAGAATGGCGACACCCTCTGTATCGTGCCTGTACCATTTATCATGGGACTTAATTTTGTTGTATTTACAAGCGTTGTAGTGGATGTACACCTGTTTATTGGTCATACTTCAAGAACTCTGCGAAGAATTACTGCAGTTCCAAGCGAAGCTGATTTTTGTAGGTGTTCTACCTCCACACTTGCGCCAAATTTTAGCGATGCTGGTCGTTGAGCGCAAGTACTTCCAAGTGCACCAATTACTATTGGTATCACATCTATTCTCTTCATAAACCACAACCTTCGTATTTCCCACTTCAAATCGTCAGAGTTGTTTATTTTTTCTTCTTCTGTCGTCACCGGGGCAGGCTATGTCGATTATCAAACATTTTCTTTCTTTCTTATTCATCATAGCAATGTCCTGTTTCTGATGTCTGGTCGGGTGATCTCACTGGATCATTCTATCCCACAGCATAGTGCAATTCTCGTTTTCTGTAATTTAAGTGAGTTTAAGTGAGCTGGCAGAATCGTTAGCACGCCGGTTAAAATGCTCAGCGTTATTTCGACCGTCCTTGCGTTCCGAATTCAAACACCGTCTAAGGGGCAAATTCTATAAACACAGAGATACCATCATTCGGGCACGATCATGATACTCGCAAAGCGATGAAACCGTTCTACACGCAGAATAATTAAGAAGAAACAAATGCCAATATTAATAAAAGAATATGGACACAATAAAAACACTTGCCAAACCAAAAAGTGCTGATATTTTTCTTTATCTTATTGGAAGTAGTCGTGTTTTATATAAATAATTCAAAATGGCATTGCTAATATATGATCGAATCTGACCGAAGAGAATAACTTTTTTCGACGTTAAATAATTAACATGGCGTTGGTATCCAATATTACTTCTTGACAGCCGTATCATTGAAATTTGCAATTAATTCTTGTTGACTCAGTTATCTAATGAGGTAGCCATATTATATTGAAAATCCCAAATGTTATACATTAAAACTGGTGGCGAGGAATTCACTGTAATTTAAATTTAATATTTCAGTTTCAATATTCTTCTTAGCACCACTTAAACACATTCACACACACACACACACATACACGCACACACCTTTTATATGTATAATTATATATATATATATATATATATATACACATGTATATATACATGTATATGTATATATGTGTGTGTGTGAGTATATATATAAATACATATGTAAGTAGGTATGTATATATATATATGCATGTACGTATGTGTGTGTGCGTGTTAGTGTTTGTTCCCAACATCGCTTGACAACCGTTGTTGGCATGTCAGTATGTTTACTTTTCCATAGCCTTGCGGTTCGACAATCGAGATCGACATAGTAAGTACCAAAATTTGAAGAAAAAAAAAGTAAAAGCGCTGATTTAGCAGACAAAGTCATTCATGGTCGCGGTTCAATGAATGGAACAAGCTTTAAGACTGAGATTGCAAAACGGGGAAATTATGCCTACCTAATCTATAAAAAAAATTATATCTTTTGTATTGAATTAGATGCATATCTTGCCATAAAAGGAAAATATCACTATCGATCTATTTTATTCAGGGTAAGCACTTCCTACCTTGCCCATCCAGGCGGCACGTCACTGATTTTGATATATGTATAGAGTATATATGGTTCTACGTATCTCAGCAAATAATGCAAAGTTAGGATGTACTTAAAGATACAACTGTAATACAGTATATCTTCGCTTGGGCAATATGGTGCATATCATTTGAAATGCATTTGCATATATGCAACCGATCATATACCACAATGTAATTAAGAAATGCCTCCACTCAGACAGGTATGTCTACATACACCACACATGCATATATAATTCATATATATATATATATATATATATATATATATATATTTATATCAGTATATACATATACACATGTGTGCATGTATGCCTTTCTGTGCATCTGTTTATCTATCTATCTATAAATACATATGTATCTCCCTCTCCCTCTCACTCTTTCTCTCTCTTTCTCTCTTTCTCTCTTTCTCTCTCTCTCTCTCTCTCTCTCTCTCTCTCTCTATATATATATATATATATATATATATATATATATTTATATATATATATATATATATATATGTATGTATGTATGTGTTTGTGTGTGTGTGTGTGTGGGTGTGTGTGTATGTGTTTGTGTGTCAATGTGTGTTGATATAACACAAAACATTTATCCATGCAACGTCTTAAGCAGTGGATGACGAGAAATTTCTAAATGGAGTGTGGCTTTTAGTTTTGGGGTAAATAGCTCTGGGCAATTGCAAAATCTTAATTAAAATATATTAAGAAACGAATTTTTATATCGAATGCAAGAAATACATGTATGGACAAAAGTATATCATATAAAAATTTTAGAATGAAGATGCAGGATATTTAAGGCGTTTTATTGGCGTCGGTGGATAGGACATGCATATGGATGTAGTTATAAGCATATGTGTACTTTTCCGTTTAGAAAAAACTCGTACGTCCATGTGTGTGTGTGTGTATATGTGTGTGTGTGCATATGTGTGTTTGTGTGTGTATGTGTCTATGTATGTGTATGTCTGTGTGTGTCTGTATGTTTGTGTTTGTGTACACGCACACACGCACATACATACATATATAATATATATATAAGTGTATGTCTATATAAATTCATATATATATACAGAGATAGACAGACAGAGACAAAGGAGAGAGAGGTGCTCATATGTATATATGCACACACATTTAATTGCACGTGTAGGCAAATACCTCTCCTTCTTTTCCTCGAAAACTCGTCGAAAGCTTTGCTTCATCGATATAATAAAATATGATATATATATATATATATATATATATATATATATATATATATATATATATATAAATATATATATATATATATATATATGTGTGTGTGTGTGTGTGTGTGTGTGTGTGTGTGTGTGTGTGTGTGTACATGTATATGTGTGTGTGTGTTTTTGGGTACGTCTGTGTGTGGGTGTATGTATATTAGTATATTACATAGAATGAATAAGCCTGAGAAATTCCTGCTTAGTTGAAATAAGAGGCTGTATTTTTTATTACACAAGTGCTACTGGTCCTTCGCCACATAGCAGCAAATCTTTGCGTAAGTTTCTCACAACCTAAGGTTTCATTAATTTGTATAGACCCTAAAAACGATTGTCTGTAAATAATCGATCCATTAATTGGAGCACTTTTGCTAAAATTCGAATTAATACCTTTTTGCAGGCGCGCACATATAAAATTAAATTCCTGTTTCAATCCCGCTGCACGATGTTGTATAATCACTAAATCATATTGCCTTCAATGGTCATTTGATTCACAAATGCATTATACGAACATATATTTATGTACAGACATTGGGATGATATATTAATCACATATAATTATGTATTTAATTAGATTATCAATAATTGATCATCGATCCTGAGACCCACATATCAATTCAAGTGTATCCCTCATCATATATATGTTGCATGGACGGCGGTCGAACAGAGAAAGAAAAGTCAGGTTTGGTCGAACACCGGTCACTTGAGGAGAGAAGAGAAATTGGTAGAGGCAGAAGGACAGAAGAATTAAGGAAGAGTGAGAAAAAATGACAGGGACACAGCGCGTTTGCTACCATTTCTTCATCTTTTTCTTGGCGTTTATCATAGCCAGTTTATATTCCAGCGTTATAGCATGAAGCTTAGCACTTTCACTATGAATTTTTTTTAGAATCCATGGGGGAAAAAATACAGTCACAAATGAATGAGAACGAGAAAGTAGTCGATGAGCAGAGGTAAAGAAATCTGAATTCAAATCAGTCGTGGGAATCAGGAGTGACAGCGACGCCTAACATTAGATATTGGAACTACAGTGCAATATTAGCTCCGAAAGCCTGAGAAATAAGACAACACAGCTGACTTCATGATTTCGTCCACAAAGCTACACTACTTTATGTTGTGTATCTTAACATTTATTGTACGTGTTTTAATGAGGTATTATATGCTTTTATTCGTATTTATTGTTACATGATTTTATGTGCTTTTCACGGTTTTCTATTGAATTTACGATTCCAATATTTGTTGCGGACTGACGTGAAGTCGAGTGAAATGACTTAACTTTATTTTTATTTTTCAATATACTATGTTTGAAAACCAACATATAAGCGAGAACACCTTATATCGAAACGACTTAAGCCGAGGTAGGCTGGCTGGTATATATGTATATATATATATATATATATTTTTTCGTCCAACCCATGCTAGCATGGAAAGCGGACGTTAAACGATGATGATGATGATGATGATGATGATATATATATATATATATATATAAATTTATGTGTATATATATATATATATCATCATCATCATCATCATCATCGTTTAACGTCCGCTTTCCATGCTAGCATGGGTTGGACGAAAATATATATATATATATATATATATACATATATACCAGCCTGGCAAACAGGACACAGTCGTGTGTCGATAAGCCAGCTGGAGGAGATGTCCTCCTGGGGCTAAAAGCAACAGTAACATCCACCCCTAGGGGTCAGCCACACTTAAGTGGCAATATACTACACTTTATCGTGCAGTTACTGTTAATACTTCATTTAGAGAATTAACATTGCTATATTTATATATTTATATATGTATGCATGTATATATATATATATAGTTTAAAGATTCAATAGAGGTAGAATCAATCACAAAGTACTCCATCTAGCGAGAGATAGATATCAATTGAAACGCACAATGAAAAGGGCTACTGATAGATTCATGTTATTATGATATTTGTACAGCCATATTTATAAAAGGCGCCATGTATCTACCACACTGTTATCTATACTTGTCTTTCGGTGTTACTTATCATTCCGAGTAATTAGTAGGAAAAACAACGCTAATCTTGTTGGTATTTGCACGAAAAGAAATTGTAAAAACACCTAACTCTCATAATTACATATTTCACTGAGTTAACAATTCAACCACGTAATTCTTCTTTTGACAAGTTACACACAACAATATGTATGTTATTGAATTCAAAAAAAAAAAGAAAATACAAAAACACAACCACGTATTTCCATTTGTAAAAATGTAATATTTTCCTTCAGATAGCGGTTGTACAAGACTTAAATAGAAAAGATTTTGCATCGAGGAAATTGAGAATAGTATAACCAGAGAGCACTTAACAGTCATATCAGATTTCCAGAGCTCAAGTATCACGTTCGATGTGAGCAATGATTCATGTATATATATATATATATATATATATATATATATATATATATATATATATATATATATATATATATATATATATATGTATGTATGTATGTATGTATTTAGATATATATCATATATATATGTATATACATATATATTTGAATATCTGCATATATATATATATATATATATATATATATATATATATATATATATATATATATATATATATATATATATATATATATATATATATATATATATATTTACATATCTATTATATATGCATGTATATCCATATATATTTCAATATATGCATATATATATGTATATACATGCGAATGAAAAAATCAATCTACACATGTCTATAAAAATACACGTATATGAAATTACAGCATGCAGTTTCCAGATCTATCGTAAAGAAAGTTTTAGTTGTGGTGTTCTCTTAAATACATATGGGTTACGATTCACTACAGCTGTTCCAGGAGCGTTTTTTTTTATTGATACATAAACGAACTGCATCATACAAAAACAAAATGATTTCTCCCGATGATTTAACAGTTTAAATTTAAAATATAAAGCAGAGAAAAATATAAAGACATGGAATATATTGACCTTCTCATGTTGGCATCACTCTTATGTTGCCAAATAGGACGGTCAATACACATTCCTTTTCTTGATATTTCTTCATCAATAAAATCGCGTCGGAATCGGCTGTCGTGAACCATATTCAATTACACGTATATAGATGCTGATAGCTCATCTGGCCGAAACGTCGAAGTCACTTTCTATATTCTTCTTCTTTAAGAAGAATGAATCTATTTGTGTGCAAAAGTATGGAGTAAACCATCAGATTAATGTAAAGTTGCTTTTGTTATAACTCAACATAAACACACACACACACACACACACACGTATATATATATATATGTATATAAATGTACATATATTTATATATATATGCATATACATATATATATATATATGCATATACATATATATATATGCATATATAATAACATATTGATATATGTATACATGTATACATTTACGTGTATATCTATATGTCTATCGATCTATCTATCTATCTAACTTTGTCTATATATATATATATATATATATATAGAGAGAGAGAGGTGGGGAGAGAGATGTATACATATACACATATAACTATCTACATTTATACCTACCTACCAACCAACCAACCAACCAACTTACCTACAAACCAACTTACCTACCAACCAACTTACCTACCTGCATAAATGCTTACTACGTATTTACATACGTACACACACACACACACACACACACACACACACACACACACACACACACACACACACATGGATATAAAGAAGCATGCATCTAAGTGTTTGAGTGTGTATTTGTGTGTGTTCGCGTCAGCCTCAGTTTGTACAGCAGCAGATAAATATTATAGTACATATGATTTCCTATTTGTATGGATAAGGTTTATATTATATACATATATTCAGGAAGAAATGCCCATAGACACATGTATACATATATACATGCATAGATATATATATATATATACATATACATATACATATATTTATATCCATATATATATGCATATATATGCGCATGTGTGTGTATATGTGTGTCTCTGTATGACTATGTTTCTGTGTATTCGTATGCGTATTTGATTGTTTGTTTTTGTCCATATCTTCAAAGGAATCCCTCCTTAATCGTATTGCTTATTTCGAGACTTTACAATATAGATGGCGCTTGTGGTCTTCAAAATCACTCGGAATCAAACGCAGAACAAAATCTGCTAATATGCTTCTGTTTGGTCTTTTCAAACACATACAAATATAATATTTGTGTGTTTGCATAATATTTTTTTGTTGTTGTAAGAATTTGGTATTCTGTTTGTGTGTATGTGAACATATTAAATGTATGTGTCTGAATATATTTTTGTGTGATCGTTGTTTTTCTCTTTATATTTTTTCTGGTCTTTCAGTTTGAAAAATGGCGTCGGTTGAAAAAAAAATAGTGGGGAAAAATCACTGACAAAGGCGTATTAGAGATGTTGGTGTTACCAGCACAATAAAACTATGCATTCGATCAATGTTACTTTGGAACAAAGCGTCTGTGCGAGGCCATTTTGTTTCGCATCAAAGCCATTCTAGAGATTTTTATGTCGAATGAAGAGGAAAGGAAAGTGAGAAAACGAAAAAGCAATATCTAAAAAAGAAAAACAAAAGAAAACGAAAAAAAATACAGCAAATACAACAACAAGAACGATATCAACTAAACTGACGATGATAATAATATTAATAATGACGATAGTAATAATAGTAATAATAATGATAATAAATAAAATAAGTTGTAATAAAACAAATAATAGCAACACGAAGAATAACTACAACAACGCTGGCAAAAAGAAAGAACAAATTATGCGAATGGACGAGGGATGAGTTAGTGATAAAAATATCGAATAAAAACTAAAGAAATAATAATAATAATAATAATAATAATAATAATAATAATAATAATAATAATAATAATAATAATAATAATAAATTTAATAATTACAATAGTAAAAATAATAATAATAGTAAATATTAAAATAATAATAATAATGATAACAATAATAATAATAATAATAACATACGAACGAAAGAAAGAGGAAGAAGAAAATGGAGGGACATAATCATAGTGAAAATAAGACGGGTGTGATTTAAATAAACTATGAAAGGGGAAAGTAAATATTGGAAAAATACCACAAAGACACAAAAAATTCGCTACCACGAAAGAAGTAAATATGCACCTACATGCATATGTATGTATGCATGAATATATACGTGTGTGTGTGACTGTGTATATGTATGTGTGTAAGTATTCCTCTGTCTCTCTCTCTGTCTCCGTTTCTCTATCTCTCTCTCTCTCTCTCTCTCTCTCTCTCTCTCTCTCTCTCTCTCTCTCTTTCTCTGTATATATATATATATATATATATATATATATATATATGATTGCTTATATATGTATAAGTATATATATATATTTGATTGTTTATATATGTATGTATATATATAAATATAGATATAAATAAGCATATATATTTGTTTATATATTTGTATATACTTACACACAAACATATATATGTATATATATATATATATATATATATATATATATATATATATATATATATATATATATATATATATATATACACTTATAGAGAGAGGGATGGTAAGTGAGAGTGAGGAAGATAGCGGGATAGAGAGATAGAAAGAGAGAAAGTTAGAAAAAGTGACAGAATAAGAGAGATACTGCGATGGGGAGAGTGAAATTCAATGAAAATCAACAATGGATGAAAAATAGAACAGAAAACTAGCAAGAAAGTTATATAAAATGATAGTTGCTGACGGGGAGATAACTGCGTAGAGATAAAATGTACCAAAGAGAAATGCGGAGACTCAATGGTTTCTATGTGAGTTCAGTAACTGTGTGTGAAAATTGAAGAGGAGAAAGGAAAATTTGCCATAAATAGAAGGGGAACTTAGAAAAGAATATTAGGGACATGCGACGGGAAGGTAAAATGGAGGTTGAGTGTTGAATATAGATATAATGAAGCGAATGTTGGAAGAGCATTGGTGTGAAGGGAAAAAAAATGGAAGGAGAAGAAAGGAAAATTAAAGACAAATAGGTTGTTAAGAAATGCTGCATGACATACAATGAAATATTGTATGAGAAGGTATTGAAATATATGGACAGGAAATTTTATGCGTATGTATGTATACGTGTGAGTGTGTATATGTGTAGATATCTATGTTAATGTCTGTACACATATAAATTTGCATATATATATATATGTGTGTGTGTGTGTATATATATACATACATTTATAAGTTTGTATGTAAGTTTGTATGTAACTGTATATTTACGTTTACATGTACATATAAATATATATGTGTACATATGTGTGTATAAACATATATGTGTGAGTGTATATATGTGTAGATGTGTTAATGTCTGTACACATATAAATTTATATATATATATATGTGTGTGTGTATATATATATATTTATATATATAATTTTGTATGTAAAAGTATATTTAAGTTTACATGTATATAGAGATATATATGTGTACATATGTGTGTATAAACATATATGTGCTTGTATATAGATATATACACATACATACATACAAACAAACATTTATGCATACATACATACATATATACATAATATATACATACATACATACATACATACATACCAACATACATACCAACATACATACATACATACATACATACATATATACATACATACATACATACAAGTATACATTCATATATCGATATGACGAGAAGGCAGGTTCGTGAAAAAGGTAAAATATGTTATTGTTATTTTTTTTTTATTAGTGGTAGAATGAAAATATGAAAAAAAAAGATTCACAAATGTAAGAATTGATGTAAATTGTCAATTTAAAGCAAGATCAAGGCATTTACCAGTAAAGAGAGAACGTGCAAAGAAAGGTTTAATAAAAAATATATATAATAATAAAACCATGTGTAAATTGTAACGAAATGGCAGAGACGTCATGAAATATAGAAACCAAATTGTAAGTGTCTGGAGAGAAAAGGTTAGAAAGAGAGATAGAGAGAGAGACAGACAGATAGAGACAGTGACGGACAAACAGTCTGACAGGCAGAGAGGAAGAGAAAGTAAAAGCTATGTTGAAGGAAGACAAAAATTGGAGAAAGTTTGAACATTTTACAATGAAATATTGTTTGTTGTTTGTGTTTATTTATTTTTTTTTGTTAATATTGTAGTTTCTTTGTGAGGTGAGAAGGGAAGGAGGTTGCTGGTGCCAGTCAGAAAGGTGACAGAGGGTGGTAGAGTCTCGGTGCAGAAAATAAATGGAGTATATATATATATATATATATATATATATATATATATATATAAATCTACCTATCTATCTATCTCTCTCTCTCTCTCTCTCTCTATATATATATATATATATATATATATATATATATATATGTATGTATGTATGTATGTATGTATAAATCTATATATGTGCGTGTTTGTGAGTGTGTGTATGTGCAAAGTAGTTATGTATATATATATATGCATGTATGTATGTATGTATGTATGTATATGTATGTACGTATATAGATACACATGTCCGTATACATGTAAAAGTATATGCGTGTGAGTATAGATTTATACATATTCGTACATAATGATTTTGCATGCATATTTAAATATGCATACGTGTTCTATATATATATATATATATATATATATATGTATGTATGTACGTATGTATATGTATATAATTATGTCTAAATATACTCACACGCACATATACACATATACTTATATATACATATATATATGTATGTATGTGTGTGTGTATGTATGTATGTATGTATATATATATATATATATATATATATATATATATATATATATATATATATATATATATATATATATATATATATATATATATATATATATGCCAGAATGTCGATTAAAACAAAACGACATAAAGCATACACCAGCAAACTCTCTGTTGTTGAAATAAATATATTTTACCATTTGTCATGTTTCAGCAATGTGCTTTTGTCATTTTTTCCTTTACCGTTGTCATTGTTGATATTATTGATGTTGTTGTTGTTGTCATTGTTGTTGTGGTCGTCATTGCTGTAGTTCTCACTCTTGTTGTTGTTGTTGCTTTATTTCCAATTTCTTTTGTTGTTGCCACCATTTTAATCCTTGTTGTTCGTACTGTTGTTCTCATAACTGAAGTAGGTGTTATTTTAATTTTTATATCTGTTATTACAGTTGGAGCTGTAATATCTGCCATGGCTTTTATTTTCCTTATGCGTTTTCACTGGAATTTTATTTTTTAGTAATGTTCTTTAAACTTAATATTCTATTCAATGTTGCAGTTGCGTTTATATATTTATTAATTTTTTTTTCTATGCATTTGGACTTCAATTTTGTAATTTGTTTCCCTTTTCATTCTGCATCATTGGTAGTTTTCTTTGATTTGTTTATAATATATATACATATATATATTTATATTTTAGCTTATTTTCGAAACAGCTTTCTTGCAAGCGCTTTAATTATTTTACTACACAGAAATTACACCTTGATGCTTTTAAGAGTACTCTGTTAGGAAGAAAAAAAAATGTACGGATATACATATATGACCTCATGTATACATATATGTGCATGACTTTAACGACATGCACTATATGTGTGTACACACTTCACTTGTAAATACATTTATATAACAAAGATTCCCATACAATTAAAGCAATATTTCCTCTTTCACACTTCCACCGACTCTCGTATTTATACATGCATAGAGAAGTAGAAGCGAGAGAGAGAAGAGAGAGAAAGAAAGAGAGAGTATGTGTGTGAATGAGGAACTCAGTATGTACATATGTATGTGTATTTTTATGCATTAGGAGCTGAAACGTGTCGAATCGTAAGCACGAATATCACGTTACCGTTTATTCGAACGACTAATTAAAAAAGAAGCAGCCGTGACAATATACAAGTAAAAATGTTTGTAGATATATGGAAACTTTAGTCACCAGGATTAGATATATTTCAAAAATCTTTACAAAGTATTAATGCACAGAATTCTTAGAATATCCATTTGTTAATATGCAAAACCCCGTGGTATTTTTTTTATATTTTCAGTATATTTGTAATTGAGTTGGTCGCTGTTTTTAATGAAGCTTTCGTAGTATAAAAACAGAGAAATCATATTCTAGAGTGAGACAAATCCATTATAATGGGAGAAAATTATTCAAAACCGATTCTATTAAGGAATTGGTTCAATAATTGTTAATTGAAATATTTGCAAGAATTCGCTAATTTTTCTCTGTATGCCCAATTACAGAGGTATCACATCATCTAAATATATAAACATGAGGAAAATGCGATCTTTAATGGACAAATCGAATTGTTAATACTATTCTTCATTTAACTATATACATATATGGAAGGTTAGGTGGTGAGGTATGATGGGACGTGTCAGCTGTCCACAGCCAGCAGACTAAGGTGACACCTGTTTTCTGGTCATGCTTCAAGAACTCTTCGAAGAATTCTTGCAGTTCCAAGCAATGCTGATTTTTGTAGGTGTTCTACCTTCACACTTGCACCAATCTTTTTCAGCCATGTTGGTAGTTGAGTGCTGATACTTCCAAACGCACCAATTACTATTGGTATCACGTCTACTCTCTTCATTGACCACCAACCTTCGTATTTCCTCCTCTCAAATCGTTGCAGTTGTTTATATTTCGTCTTCTTTCACATTGATCCTGTTACCGGGGCAGGCTGTGTCGATTATCATACATGTTCTTTGTTTTTTATTCACCACAACAACGTCCGTTTCCGATGTCTGGTCAGGTGACCGCATTGGATCATTGTAACCCCACAGGATTTTGCTATTGTCAGTGACTCCTTGTGGGGTTTGCTAACAGCACATCTTTGCTTTTTGTAGGCTGTGATTTCCACAGAGCTCCCAATGGATCATTCTTGTTACACTGTCATGAAGCTTCTTATATTCAAGTTGTGCCAATTTGGGACACTCGCTAACGATGTGCCATACCGCTTCACGCATCTCATCACACATTCTGCATTTGTCGCTATTGGTAGTGCTGTCTGTTTTGCACTTCATATAACTGGTCATTAACGCTTGTTTCTCAGCTGCGCATATGAGTGCTTCTGTCTCTATCTTCAGGTCACTCCTCCGCATCCAAAACCACCGAATCTCTGTATCTGTCTTTGTGTTCACATCTCTTGCAAACTGACCGTAAATTTTTCTTCCATGCTTTTCCTTTTACTATTCATTATTATTATTATCATTATTATTATTATTATTATTATTATTATTATTATTATTATTATTATTATTATTATTATTATTATTATTATTACTATCGTCATCTTCTTTAATATATGTATTCATTTACATCCAGTTAAGCTCTGAGTTCGAACTTCTCCTACTGCTATTTTTTCATTTCACCTTCTGAGTGCCCGGTGAAACAAACCCGGATTTATTACTTGTGCCGATGGAGTCCACAATGGCTTCCACAAAATCCGAAATGACATTATGCAAATGTTCGTCTTACTTATTATTTATTTCATTCTTATTAAAATCATTCAGTATTGCCACTGCTATTATTGATGCTGTTTCCGTTGTTTTGATCAACCCTCATTGAACAGACTTCGCGATCAAAGAAGATATGTTGTCTCTTCATTGATAAAGTTATAATGTGTCCAGAATTGCTATCATGGAAGCATATGTCTCCTTTCTATTTTAATGTTGTAATCTAGATTTGCAAGAGATTGGCTTTGCATATTTATTGTGTTAGGTGTCGCCAGTGGAGGAAAAAAAATATGCT